>NW_025398695.1:0-6489 GCF_016433145.1 Gracilinanus agilis | reverse complement strand
ATTTGTTTAATGTAACTTATTTAATTATATTTAATAAAATACATAATAAAGTCTATATTTATAGCTATCTTATTTTATGAAGTCCAGGAAATTTTTATATTCTATTATAATCATATATTATAATCTATCTTATTTTATTTCTCTTGAGGAGCACATAAATGGTCAGTTCTAGAATTTATTTCCTTCTGTATTGAACACAGGCATATGGGAAGGTTTACTGAAGGCCAACCGGTACAGAGACCAAAAGGGATTGGGAACCCCTTCTCTTTATTCATCCTTCATACTGCTGACATCTCTTATGCTCCAAAAGTCATCAATGGCTCACAATTGCCTACCAAGGAGAGTTTAACTTCCTTTGACCAGCATTGAAGGCGAACCACAATCCAGCAATACTGTCACCTTGGACTGAACTGTTCCTCTCCATGTACCAGCCACACTGGAAAACCCTCTTCCACCTCATTTGCCTCGGGGGGGTTCCTGATACCAGAGATATTCTGTACTTTCCATTTCACCCGCTGGATTCCTGTCTGACATTTACCGCCGAGCTCAGATGTCCCCTCTTGAAGGAAGCATTATTCTCTAATACTCCGAAGCTCTCCGTGCTAATGCATTCTCCCATAGCTAGACTGTAATCCCCATAAGGGTCAAGGCCAACTGAGTTTTGCAAAGGATTCTATACATACGAGCAACTTAATGTTTGTAGCAAAAAGGAATCCCATCTATTTTAGCCCCGCCCCCCCCCAGCTCCACAGGCTCCCACAAATGCTAATCGCTACATGGTCTAAATCTTCTTGGCCAACCAGAAATACCTGAGGTAGAATTTCAAGGAACTGGTGATTGTCTTAATATCCCAGTCACTATTCTGCAAATCGACATCTCCTGGGCATTTGGGATCTGGAAGAGAAAAAGAAGAAAACGGAGGCTCTCCCAACAGCATTCTTTCCACTTTTTAAAAATAAAAAGCATAAAAAATAGCAATAAAAATAAAATGCATCATTTAAAAAGCATTAGTTCTATTTTTCACTTTAGTTTATTTGTGTTTTTATTTGGGGGTTTGGGGTTTATCTGAGTATTTGCTTACAAAAATGACCAACATGGAAGTATGTTTTGCATGATAATACATGTATAACCCAGATCGAGTTGCTTATCAGCTCCAGGATGAGGGAGGAAAGGAATTTGGAATTTTGGAAAATATATGTTGAAAATTGTCATTACATTGACATTGGAAAAATGAAATATTAAAAAAAGGTTGGCTTGTCGACAATACGAAACCTTAGCTGAAGCCCCCATCAATATACTCCTCTAAAAAACTGTACAAAAGACACATGACGATTAAAAGCAAAAGGAATTAATTCAGAATAGGACAGTTAAAAACAAGAAAGTGAAGCACGTATGCATATACATAAGACTGATATTTCCAGATTCAAATTCCCCTTTAATCACTCAGTTTCTGTTGTCTGAAAACATGAACACAGTTCACCCTAACTCTGGATCAATGGCAGAGTGGAAGGTTTAGGATTCTTGCTTCTTGAGTCTCTTTTCCCTCAGACTCAGTGGGGCAGAAGAGAAACAGGAACGCCTCAGAACTAGATGATTTCAGAAACTCTCTCTTCCTTGTGGTTCTGGAATTATCATGCAAGGGTCAGGCAGTGTGGCTACCAGTTCTATCTCCTCACACCTAGAGCTTGCACGATATTCACACGTCTGGTTCCATTTATTAATGCCTACTCTCTTCTTCATCCAAGTCCATGCTCCCTCTCTTTCCAAATGACTGCTAAATTCTTCCCACTTCATACTGCCCCGAATCCTCTAATGCCATGTGTCTGCTGTCTCCTCCAAGTCAACTGGATACAACTCTGCATCCAGGTGCAAAGCACTCCGGGATGTTTGGGTCCCAGAACTTTCTTCAATGAGTAGCAGTTCCATTCACATTGAGATTGGGGCCAGCTGAAGGTACACTCATAGGCTTGAGTTAAGGGCAGTGTCAGTCTCTACTCATCACATCAGGAAAGGCCTTATACATAATAGACACTCAATAAGAGTTCAGTTGAATCAATTAATTTCCCAATGGAACAAATGCAAAATTTAACGAGATACCAAAATATTTATAGCAGCCCTTTTTGTGACAGCAAAGGATCAGAAACAAAATGGATACCCATCGACTGGGTAATGGCTAAATAAATTGTGGTACACGAATGTAATGAAATATTACTGTGGTGTAAGAAAATGATCCATGGTAGAGGGTAGAGAAGCCTGGAAAGATCTCTATGAACCGATGAGGGAAATAAGTAGAGTCAAGAAAACATATACACAGTAACTAAAATAATGGAAAGAGCAGTAACAAGAAAAAATCAAAAGTGATGGTTGCAAAATGGTCCCAGTGAAGAAACAGAAGACCACTTCCCACACTCCTTTGTAGAGGCAGGAGATCCATAGTTGAGAAATATTACATAGATTTTCACATTTTTTTAATCTACTGACCAGTTCTGCTTATTTATTCTCTTTTTTTTTTCTTAAAAAAATTCCTTATAATATGACATTGCCTTTTGGAAGAGGAGTGACTTGAAGTGCTAGGAGAAATTTTGGCAATGGAAAACCAAAATATATCAATAAAATTTGTTTAAAATTTTAAAATAATCAATACATCTAAAGAGCAGCTAGGTGGCTCAAATGGATAGAGCCAAGCATTGAGATGTGTGGTCCTAGGTTCAAATCTGTCCTCAGATACACCCTGTGTGGCCCTGGGTAAGTCGCTTAACCCCCACTGCCTAGCCCTTATGACTCTTCGGCCTTGGAACTGGTATTGATTCTAAAACAAAAAGTAAAGGGTTTTTTTTAAATCAACACATCTAGAATCAGAAGAAGAAATACAGATTAAGGAAAAATCTTTCCATTAAATATCCCTGATAAAACTTCGGCATCCAAAATCTATAACAATAAATTTCTAAAATAAAGAACCACTACCCAATAGAGAAGTGGAAAAGGGACATAAAGAGTTTTCAAAAGATGAAATAACAATTAAAAGCTACCACGAAAGTGCAAAATGAAACAATCCTGCATTGTCATCTCATATCCATCAAGCTAGACAAGATGCTACAAGATGGGAAAACTCATGGCTGGAAAGACTGCAGGAAGATAGGCTCTGAGGGTGGGGCTGGAAGATGGCTAAAACATTCTGGGAAATTACTTGGATTAAGCCATAAAAAAGTGCCCGTTTATCCCACTTGACCAAGGAGTTTCACTATTGGACGTCTATGCTAAAAAGGTTATTTTTTTGAACCCTTACCATCTGTCTTAGAATCGATATGATGTGTTGTTACAAGGCAGAAGAAAAGTGAGGGCTAGGCTATGGGGGTGTTAAGTAACTTGCCCAGGGTCATACAGCTAAGAAATAAATGAGGCCAGATTTGAATTCAGGACCTCCCATCTCTAGGCCTGGTTCTCAATCCACTGAGCCACCCACTTACCCCCTAAAGAGTCTACTGATAGCAATAAAATACCCCAATACAGTCCATAACTGTATTGTTTGTGATATCAGAACCCTGAAAACAAATTATGTATCTAAGAATCATAGAATGACTGACCAAAGTTTATTATGAATGTAGCCCAATGTGGTATTATTGCACTGGAAGGGAAAGACAGAAAAAGAAAAGTTCAGAAGAATCTGGGAAGACTGGTTTGAACTGATGCAAAATGGAGAACTCATGACCAAAAGAACAACTCCCATGGCACCTCTAACAATGTTAAGTCAACCTGAAGAGGCAAAAGGGTCGGGTCACATGCAGAAAGGAAATTCAGCACATTCTGTACTGGCCCACTGAGAGGGCACAGCCCTTCTTTCTCTCAATAGTGTTATAGGTGGGATGGTGATACAGGATAGGGTCTGAAGGAGAGATGGCCCAAGGTCCTCTGCTGGTGTAAGGACCTGAACTGTGTGAAGGCAGGAAGCCTAGGTGAACACCAAAATGTGGTAGTGAACCCCAGGTTTCACAAAGTATTTGAAACTCAGCTAAACTCCCAGCTCCCACACAACAGTGCCCAGGAATAATTAATCAAGTGAGAGGCTGTGAATGAGAACACACAGCTTCTCTGACTGCCTAGCCTGGTGATGGATAACATCATAGACTGAGTGGATAACACCAATGACTACAATTTGACTTGGCTTAAGCAATCCCTTTCCCTCAAATCCAAAGGATATGACGAATGATCTTTAGGACAATAATGACATTCACCTAATTAAGCCTTTAAGATTTAATTATAACAAATTCAGGGAAAGGAACAGGGTTGAAGGAAAGAGGTGTTAGGAAAGCTTCGCTAAACTACAATGATCAGGTTTGTTGATCAAAGAGTAATCGGGTTTGAGAGTATCTGTTGGAGAGGTTTCTCCTCTCTGTGGCACCCTGGCCAGGCCAGGCACCTTCGGCCTTAACCAGATTGAATGAGTATTGATGTTGGTCTTCCCTGATGCTCAAATGATTACTATATAGCACAGCTTTGTCCAGAAGTCGAGGATAAGGAACAGGATGCAGGTAACCTAAGCAGATTTGGTTTGGCCTCCCCACCCAACCAAACAAGGTCCCTTCTCAGGAATGAGAGAGCTTCTTGTTCAAATTTCTCTCTTTTATAGTCCTGGCAGTAACTGCTTTTGCCTTCTGGCTCATGGCATCTGGGTTGGTTCTAAATTCTAAAACTGTTGGGTGTCACTCATCCTGTCCTCCATTTTCCATAACAAAATGGTATTACAATAGTCAAGAAAGTGGGGGATTTGGGAGCAGGGAGAGGAGGAGGTTACTTTAGAAAGGGATTTGGGAAGCAGCCTGGTTATGCCAAAATGGGATGATTTATCAATGCTTTTGACAAAAAGCACCAGGAAGGTGATTGGATTAGATGATCTCAAAGATCCATCCATGGAATTCAAACATTGTTCTGTGTTGGAAGACACTAGAGCAGGGGTCGGCAACGTATGGCTCTCGAGCCATATCTGGCTCTTTCGAGGGCCAGATAGGGCTCTTTCTGCAGGAGCCATAAAGTCCATTTTTTTTTCAGGCGCTGTTACAGGAGCGGCACTGTGAGCACTGTACGGCTCTCACGAAATGACATTTAAAAAGAATGTGGCGTTTATGGCTCTCACGGCCAAAAAGGTCGCCGACCCCTGCCCTAGATCCTGGACATGAAGCCCTAGTTCTAATCACTGCAGCTACATCCTCCTGGGGAAGTACATCCACTTTTGGAAATGATGGACCCAGGCAAACACAACCAAGATGATAACATAACAACTTTACTCCAACTAAAAGCCATGATTGTTTTGGACCAGGCATGTGAAGGAGGTCAAATTGGAGGTAGCCCACCATGGTAGGAGCACAACAGGGCCCTCTGGGATGGGAGGCAGAATCCTTATTAATGGACACACAGGGATGCTCATGGAGGCTGCCAGAGAAGGCGACAGCCATCTGCATGTAAGTGCAACTTGGAATTGGAGGAGGTGTCCCAAAAGTGCAATGAGGGGTCTATTGCATCTGGATGGAGCCCTTGGCCTGGACTTCCTGCTTTCTACTGCCAATTTTTCCCTGGGTTATCAGCTCAACCTGGTGCTGGAATTTTCCAGTACTAAAAGGGATGAGACCAGGTAGGATGTTTGGGTGAATCTGTGGGCTACACCTGCCTCAGGGTTTTGGGAAGGGGGTTTAGGTTTCACTATAGGGGCAAAGACCCAGCATTCAAGAGACTGTAGTGGCACTTGGCTTTTATTCCTCGGGTAGGCATTGTCTCATTCCTGATCGAGCTAATGAACCAAGAATCGTAACTGAGGGAAGGGAGGCCACCTGCCACCCTTGCCTTCAGTCCAGAGGGTCTAGGTGGGCTCATGACCCAGATGAGTGGTATCAATGAGCTTCTCCTGGGAATGATTCCAATTGGAAGTGAAACAATCTTTGTGACCAGGGAAAAATTGCAGAAACTCAGACGTGCCTCAGCATTCTTCAAATTGATTAAGTTGAACCTGCTTTGAGAACTTGATTATCTGTTATTCTCTGTCTGAAAGTTATTTCTGAGTGGTGAGATGGGGGGAGAAATTCCCGAGTTCAACTGAATTAAGAAAAAGCAAAGAAAATCTTTTGCATAACATTGTTTGATGGAAAGACATGACAACATTTCTACAGAAAAGGGAGATTTTGACAGAGAAGCACTGGAAATAGAGTTGTGAGAACTACTGAAGCCTAAGCAAGGGAAATCTGAATTACTTACCTTTAAAGCTGTTATTCAAAGTTCTAAAGCCCCTCCTACCTCTAGCACACCCTGTTCTGAGGCCCCACCCAGCCCTGACACTCCCTGTTCTGAGGCCCCTCCCAGCCCTGACACTCCCTGTTCTGAGGCCCCTCCCAGCCCTGACACTCCCTGTTCTGAGGCCCCTCCTACCTCTGGCACACCCTGCTCTGAGGCCCCACCCAGCCCTGACACTCCCTGTTCTGAGGCCCCTCCCAGCCCTGACAC
>NW_025398694.1:0-6486 GCF_016433145.1 Gracilinanus agilis | reverse complement strand
CCTTCCTTCCTTCCTTCCTTCCTTCCTCTCTCTCTCTCTCTCTCCCCCATCTCTCCTTTACCCTTCCTTCCTTCCTTCCTTCCTTCCTCTCTCTCTCTCCCCCATCTCTCCTTCACTCTCTCTTTCTCTCTCTCCTGACTTAGAATCAGTAAGTATCCAGTTCCCAGGCAGAAGGGGTTAAATGATTTTGCCTTGAGTCACACACCTAGGAAGTGTTTCAGACCAGATTTGAACCCAGGACATGTCTCCAGGCCTGACTCTCTAGCCACTGAGACTCTCTAGCTACCTACAGGTCACAACATTTTCATCAACCAATCAACACATAACCTTGTTTTATGTGTGTTTCTGTTAAAGACACAGTATTTAATATATATTCTTACAAATAATTAAATTACATGTAACAACATTATTTTAGTTAATCCCATTGCTGATGAGATCTCTGAAAGGTTAAAAGAAGGAACTAGAAAGACTGAACTGAATGAATGGTCTACGACTCCTGTTTCACCTAGTTCCCAGAAAATTCTCATGTGAAGAAATGGAGATTTACTTCCAGATACACTAACCACTCTTAAAGACAAAGTAAAGGACTCTTAGGTGCCCTTTAATCACCCTAATGTCTGGCTAGTCAGTGAGTTTATATAACCAGACTGTTTGCCCTCCCCCTTTCCCATCTAAGCACCCACTTTCTGTAGTTCACTGGGAAACCTCAGATCCTCAGACCTATGTTCCTCCTAAGGAACATCATTCTCTCAGTCTTGTGGCTCTGTGTGGTGTTTCTTGATTCTATTCTCCTTGCCCCAATTAAAGATCTGTTATTGTAACTACTCTAGTAGTTCTGATTTTTTTTTTTCAGATTCACACATGAATTTTCTCTTAAGATGTACCATTTTGTTGATTCATTAACATCAACTTTCTGTCAAAAACACTTTAACCCGGGGGCAGCTGGGTAGCTCAGCGGATTGAGAGTCAGGCCTAGAGACAGGAGGTCCTAGGTTCAAACCCGGCCTCAGCCACTTCCCAGCTGTGTGACCCTGGGCAAGTCACTTGACCCCCATTACCCACCCTTACCAATCTTCCACCTATGAGACAATACACCGAAATACAAGGGTTTAAAAAAAAAAAAAAAGAAAGAAGGAAAAACACTTTAACCCTTTACTGAACAAAGCTTAAGCTTACTTAAACCATATTTTCTCCATAAGGCACATCACAGTCTTTTTGTGCTTTGGAACACCAGACAGCACTTCAGCACTAAGCTTGAGGGCCATTTTAAACAGCAAAATGATCTGCAAAAAGTACAAAAACTAAAAGGGCATGGACCTAAATAGACTATGAATTGGACACTTGTTTATAGAATGGTAGCAGAATCAAGATGGCAGAGTGTCACTCTGGGAATGAGCATGTTGGGTGATTCTGCCCATGTTTATAATTCACTGAGAAAGCACAATAAGCACTGATTTGGGGGTTATAAATAACTTTTTTTTAGGGAGTAGGAAAATTTGCAGATACAAAATATGCAAATAATGGGGATTGATTATAATGTAATATTTCTTCTTTTATACATTTTTTGGTGAGATCTTTATGCCCTAATACATGGTCAATTTTTGTAAAAGTTCCATTTTTAGCTGAGAGTATATAAATTCCATTTATTTTCATTCAAATCTTCATTCATTCTATTCATTTGGCATCTCTAATTTTTACAAAGTTCTATTCAGATCATTAACTTATTTGTTATTTGTCTCTTGGTTAGATTTATCTAGATCTGAAAAGGGTACATTAAGATCCTCTACTATTATAATTTAACTACCTGTTTTTCCCTCTAGGCACCTGAACATTTTGTTCTCAAGCTGGACTTGGAGAGTTGCTATCCTCTGGGGTTTACCCCCTGGTCATTTCTCAAACCAGGATATTTCTTCATCTCACTTGGAGTTTTCCTTGGTTTGGTCATCTCTTAGAAGCCTTATTATATCATTTGGGGTTGGGGGCTACTTGGGTCAAACCGTACAACTGAATGCCATGGCAGGGCCTGCCTGGTCCTGAGAATAGTAGGCAAAACTAGGCCTTTTCTTCAAACTCTGGGATTATTCTAGTCCTGACTATGCCACAGAGCTCCTAGACCTTTCCTTGCATTTAGTTCTGCCTTATTGCTCTGCTTTTGGAGTACTCCTGGGGGGCTGGGCCTCCCCATGGGCTTCAGAAATTTCTGGGGCTAGTCTTTGTTTTTTGCCTTTTTAGGCACTAGGGCAAAGCTTGATCCTATCCAGAACTCCCAGGGACTGTTGTCTTCAGTTGAGCCTCTGCCCTGGTCAGCTTTGGAGACCCTCAGGTGGTACTTGCTTAGCTGCAGCCTTGTCTGGAGCTCTTTAGGGCAGCCCTTTGTCCCTCTTAGAGGATAGGGTCTCCACTGGATTCTGGTGGATTTTCTATATATCTCTGAACAAGATGGAGGAGTCTACGGACAACTCTTTTTTTATTTCTTTATAGATCAATGTATTTACAACTCCCCCTGGCACATATGAAGATGATACGGAATCCTCTATATCCTTACACACTCTCATCTTCCAGCAACTTCTTTTCCAAAAATTTCCAAATGTCTCCTTTAAAGCTATTGATTTGTTGGTTTTTAAGTGCATGTATGATTCATTACCCTCTTTTATTCTTTTGTTAATTTAAGTGGACAAAGATGTGTCCATGGAAAGATTTGGGTTGAAGAATCTCCGTTCAAATTCCAGTTTAGATACTTACTAACTGTGCAGCTTTGGACATGCTCTCTAGGTTTTAAGCTTTATCTGTAAAATAAGGGTGTTGGTCGAGATGACCTCTGAGTCCTTGCTCATACAGAAATCTGATCCTTTATCTATGACTTTTGGGGAATGGATATTCCTTCCATTAACATAGAACATAATCTCTTTTGGTCCCATCATGCAGATGACTTGGTGATCAGTTAGTCAACATGCATTTATTTATTTAAACCCTTATCTTCCGTCTTAGAATCAATACTGTGAAATGGTTGCAAGGCAGAAGAGCAGTAAGGGCTATAATGGGGTTTATGTGACTTGTTCAGGGTCACACAGCTAGCAAGTGCTTGAGGCCAGACTGGAACCCAAGACCTCCTGACTCCAGGCTTGGCTCTCTCTCCACTGAGCCACCTAGCTGCCCTTTCAAGCAACATTCATGAACTTTACTGTGTCCCAGGCACTGAGCGGCATACTGAGGATCTAAAAGCAATATAGGACAATGGAAAGAAAGATGGCTATGAAGTCAGAGGAGCTGATGTTCAAATCCTGCCCCTGTAATTTACTATGTGTGTGACCTTGGACAAGTCATTTAACTTTGGGCCTTGGCTCCTACATCTGGGGAAAAGAAAAGGGGGTTGAGTTAGATGGTCTCTGAGGCCCCTTCCAGTGCTATATCCTACCCCTTGCCCTTAGGGAGCTCTCATTCTAATAGGAGAGATAAGATGTATACTTACAATTATGTACAGGATGTGCCCAATGGATACAAGATGGCTATGAGAAGGAAGACTCTAGCAGAATCTGGAAATGTTTCCTGTTTCCTTCCTGTCCCAGAATCTTCTACACTATCCTGTTTCCTTCTCTCATCAACCCTATCCCCCAACCTTCACACCCTCCCCGCTCCCACTCCAGAATAATTGCTGAAATTGAAATCAAAGGACTAGAGTTCGAATTCCAAATCAGTCACTACTGCTCAGTGTCAATAAACTACCTGTGTGACCTGGACAATAACAGCCAGCATTTAATTTGCCTTAAAGGTTTACATTTTACATGTTAGCTCATTTGATAAATCTAAAGTGCCTTCCAGGTATAAGTCTATAGTACTAAATTGTTGATTCCTTTGAAAACGCATCACACACTCACCTTCAGGTGAGTCTTACATATTTAATAAATTGGAAATTAATCAACAAGAGTTAAAAAGAGAATCAAATGAGCTATAAGTTTGACTTCTAGAAGGAAAGATTTCTTTTCACTTTCAGTTTATTTTTTTAAATTTAGGTTTCTGAGACAATTACATTGTGTTGACCTGCAATTTTATTGATGTAGGTTCTTACACCAACGCATATAGCAAGTGATCTGCAATTTATAGTATTAAACAGGCATAATGACCTGGTGAATAGAGCTGGCCTCAAGGCCAGGAAGACCTAATATATGTATTAGCATCCCGGCTAGGTGATTCTGGGCCAGTCACTTGGCATCTCTTGTCTCCAAGCATTTCCCAACAAGAGGTTACAGAATTACCAAAGTCCTGAATCAATACCAACTCCTTTACATACTACCTTTAGGACTTCATGGTTTCCAAGTTTTAGGAAATTGTTATTGAAAATCAATTTCATATTGTCGACTTTGTGAAAAGCTTCAACTGAATTGTGCCCAGAAGATTAAAAAAAAAAAACCTCAACCTAACACAAATAGTAATAATAATAAAATGTATTTAAATGAAAAGAATAAAAAAAATAAAACCAGCAGTCACAGAGGACTATCCTGATCAAACTGAAGAGAAGTTTTGTTTCTAAGAACCTCCCTCCAAAAGGACCATTTATCAGTTGATTGAGGACCAAGTTCTCAGATGGCTCCCCTTCCTAACCTGCCACAGCCCTACTCAGTTGGTTAGTCACTACAAAGGGGAATTTTTTTAGACAAGATTATCTCCTGAAAGTCTTGTGAGGCATGTCAGAGGAGTTAGAGAAAGCCTAAGTTGGTGGAGGGGAGCAGCTCCAATGGTTCTAAAGTCTCTGAGTTTCCCATGAATGAAGCATTCTTAGGCTGGTCCAGCCTTTATTCCCTTCCTCTCTTCTGAGCTGTGGTAATTCTCCACAGAAGGACCACAGGGATTTTTGGTACTCACAGTTCATCTAGTCCAAATTCCTAATTTGACAGAGAAAGAAACTGATGCACAGGCAGGTTTAAAAGATCTCATAGCTAGGAAATGTCTGAGCCAATTTTGCATTTATATGCTGTCTAGTAATTATTTCGTTCCAAAGCTTCTTGAAAGATCCTTGAAGAATCATAGGATCATGGAACTGGAGCTCCAAGACCTTAGAGGTCATCTGGTCCAACTCCATTTTTGCAGATGAGGAAACCAAGGTTTAATAGATCACTGACTTCCTCAAGGTCACACAGATTTAAGTTGGCAGAAGTGGGATTCAGAGGAAGGTTGGATGAAGCTAAATCCAACATCCTTTCCACTGCACCAAGCTGCCTCAAGGGAATGACTAAGACTAAGAGTTCCTCTAACCTCCAGCAGAGTAGGACAAATATTCAATGTTATCTCCCTGAAAGTGAAAGCAAGCCTCCCCTTAAACTCATCTCAGGCCCTGTCCTGGGTAAAGTCATCCCCATCAGAATCTCTTGTGTTAACATGCCCAGAGTATAGAATGTAGGGGGCTCCTTTCATTTTTGTCTCTGGCTCTCTAGAGCCCAGCACGAGGTAGTGAGCTGAATTTCAAGTCTGCTAGTTACCTTCTGCTCCTTAAAGCAAAAGCTAACTTTCAAATATGCCAATATTGGGGAGATTTGGAAGAGAAGGGAATAAACTGTGTGCAAGTCTCCTGGAACAGGATGGAACTGGAGTCTAGAATCCCGTGAGTGTTCAAGAAGTGTCTGACACCCAACAGATGATATGAAGGGGGCAAGGGGGGAATGGTGGCCTCTTTGTTGTTGTTTAGAAGAAGAAAGAACAGAGCTGGCCTCAGCCCCACCAGATGAGCCTGAGAAGGAAAAAGAGCTCCCACTCTCTCCAGCACTGGTTCTCATTCCATGGGGTGTACAGAGAGATGACCTAGATGAGCCTGGTATTAGCACTGGCATCCATGGGATGGGCAAGATCCTAAAGCTGTCAGGAGATGGCCCTGACCCAAGCCCAGATAGAAAAGAAAAAATCATTTCGGTGTACAGGGCCTGGCACCTATCCAATTGGACATTGCAGGGGATAACTGCAGACCAGAGGAATGTAAGCGCTTGGGCATGCTCCATGCCTTCCCTCAGTGCTAAGTCTCAGGGCTTCCTGGGATTTCCCACCACCCCTCCTACCAGTCCCAGACTGGTTGTCTCCTCGGGGTACAAGGATGGTTCAGGATTCGAATTTGGCTGGGTCAGGGCAGGCTCTTAAGCTTCACAGGCCAGGAACAAAGGCCCCAGGAGGCAGCCCCACCAGGCTGGGCCTGGCTCCAGTCAGGTGAGGCTGGCCATGCGGTTCCTGCAGGCCTCGGGGAGGGGGTGGGGGTGCTGAAATCTTACTCCCCAGGCCCTTCTCGGGGAGCTTGCATCAGGGGCCTCCCCAGACGGAGGGGGAGGGGAGGAAGGAGAGCCCTCTAGGGTGCTGCTGGGGCTGGGGGAGGGATGCTGGTCTCCCCAGCTCCCCGGTCTGGGGTACCTTTCTGTCCCCTCCCCCTTTGCTCTTCTCCCCTCCTTCCTTTCCCTTTTTTCACCTCGCCTCCCTTTCTCCCTCCTCCCCTTTCCCATCTTCCCTCCC
>NW_025398693.1:0-8371 GCF_016433145.1 Gracilinanus agilis | reverse complement strand
ATGATGTGACATCCTACCAAACTCTGTGGGATGCAGCTAAGGCAGTACTCAGGAGGAAATTTATATCCTTGAGTGCATGTACTAACAAATTAGAGAGGTAAAACATTGATGAACTGGGCATGCAACTTAAAAAACTAGAAAAGTAACAAATTAAAAATCACCAGATGAATACCAAAGTAGAGATTATAAAATTTAAAAGAGAAATCAATAAAACTGAAAGTAAAAGAACTATTGAATTAATAAATAAGACCAGAAGCTGGAACTTTGAAAAAAAAGAAGGAAAATTGACAAAGTATTGGTCAATCTAATTTAAAAAAGGAAAGAGGAAAACCAAATCATGAGTATTAAAGATGAAAAGGGAGACCTCACCTCTAATGAAGAGGAAATCAAGGAAATCATTAAAATAGTTTTCTCATTTATATGGCAATAAATATAGTAATCTTGTTTAGATGGATTGATATTAATTAACATTAGAAGAAATAGAATACTTAAATAATCCCATATCAGAAAAAGAAATTGAAAAATTAATCAAAGAACTGCCTAAGAAAAATACCCAGGACTAGATGGATTCACAAGTGAATTCTATCAAACCTTCAAAGAAGAACTAAATCCAATACTAAGCAAACTATTTGATATGATGAGCAAAATAGGAGTTCTACCAAACTGCTTTTAAGATACAAATATGGTACTGATCCCAAAACTAGGTAGATAAAAAACAGCAAAGAAAACTACAGACTAATTTCCTTAATGAACATAGATGTAAAATTTTTAAAGAGAATACTAGCAAAGACACTCCAGCAAGTGATCACTAGGGTTATTCATTATGATCATGTGGGATTTATACCAGGAATGCAAGGATGGTTCAACATCAGGAAAACCATTCACATAATTGGCCATATCAACAAGCAAACCAACAAAAACCACATAATTATCTCAATAGATGCAGAAAAAAGCCTTTGACAAAATACAACATCCATTCCTATTGAAAACACAAGAAAGTATAGGTATAGAAGGACCTTTCCTAAAAATAATAAACAGTATGTATCTAAAACCATCAAATAAATATCATATGCAATGGGGATTAATTAGAAGCCCTCTGAATAAGATCAGTTGTGAAACAAGGATGCCTACTATCACCTCTATTATTTAACATTGTACTAGAAATATTAGCAGTAGCATTTAGAGAAGAAAAAGAAATTGAAGGTGTTAAAATTGGCAATGAGGAGACTAAGCTATCACTGTTTGCAGATGATATGATGGTCTACTTAAAAAATCCTACAGAATCAACTAAAAAGCTAACAGAAACAATGAACAACTTTAGCAAAATTACAGGATACAAAAATAAATGCACATAAATCATCAGCATTTCTATATATCTCCAATACATCATAGCAGCAAGAGGTAGAAAGAGAAACACCAATTAAAATCACCCTAGACAATATAAAATACTTAGGAATCTATCTGCCAAAACAAACACAAATACAAAATACTTTCCAAAAAATTAAAACTATATCTAAATAATTGGAAAAATATTGGTTGCTCATGGGTAGGATGAGCTAACATAATAAAAATGACCATTCTACCCAAATAAATTTTCCTATTTAGTGTCATACCTATCAAAGTACGAAAAACTTTTTTTACTGAATTAGAAAAAAAGTATAACAAAGTTCATTTGGAAGAACAAAAGATCAAGGCTATCAAGGGAAATAATGAAAAAATGTGAAAGAAAGTAACCTAGCAGTACTAGATCTTAAACTCTGCTATAAAGCAGTGATTATCAAAACAATACGGTACTGGTTAACAGACAGAAGAGAGGATCAATGGAATAGATTTGGGGTATATGACCTCAGCAATACAGTATATGATAAACCCCAAAAGCCATGACTTTGGGACAAAAATCCACTTTTTGACAAAAATTGTTGGGAAAATTGGAAACAATATTGGAAAGATTAGGTTTAGATAAGCATCTCATACCCTACACCAAAATAAATTCAAAATGGATGAATGACTTGAATTTAAAGAAGGAAACTATGAGAAAATTAGGTGAAGATAAAATAGTATACCTGTCAGATCTGTGAAAAAAGGGAAGATTTTAAAACCAAATAAGAGTTAGAAAAAAATTACAAAATGTAAAATAAATAATTTTGATTACACTAAATTAAAAAGGTTTTGTAGAAACAAAAACAATACAACCAAAATCAGAAAGGAAACAACAAATTGGGAGGAAATCTTCATAACAAAAACTCTGACAGAGGTCTCATTACTCAAATATACAAGGAGCTAAATCAATTGTATAAAAAATCAAACTATTCCCCAATTGATAAATGGGTAAGGGACATGAATAGGTAATTTTCAGATAAAGAAGCCAAAAGTATCAATAACCACATGAGAAAGTTTTCTAAATCTCTAATAATTAGAGAAATACAAATCAAAACAACTCTGAGGTATCACCTCACACCTAGCAGATTGGCTAAACTGACAGCAAGGGAGAATAATGAATGTTGGAATGGATGTAGCAAAATTGGGACATTAATGCATTGCTGGTGGAGTTGTGAACTGATGCAACCATTCTAGAAGACAATTTGGAACTATACTCAAAGAGCTCTAAAAGACTGCCTGCCCTCTGTTCCAGTGATAGCATTGCTGGGTTTGTACCCCAAAGTGATCGTAGATGAACAAACTTGTTCAAAGCTATTTATATCCATGCTTTTTGTTCTGGAAAAAAACTGGAAAACAAGGGAATGCCCTTCAATTTTGGAATGGCTGAACAAATTGGGGCTGTATATGCTGGTGATGGAATACTATTGTGTTCAAAGGAATAATACATAAGAGGAATTGCATGTGAACTGGAAAGACCTGCAGGAATTGATTCAGAGTGAAAGGAGCAGAGCCAGAAGAACATAGTACACAGAGACTGATACACTGTGGTAAAATCAAATGTAATGTACTTCTGTACTGGTAGCAATGCAATGACCCAGGATAATGCTGAAGGATTTATGGAAAAGAATGCTACCCACCTTCAGAGGAAGTACTGCAGGAGTGGAAACACAGAAATAAAACAACCGCTTGAATGCATGGGTTGATGCAGACATCGTTGGGGATGTAGACACTAAATGACTACACCATTGCAACTATCAATAATATGTAAATAAGTCATGACTGATCACACATGTTAAAACCACTGGAAATGTGCTTTGGATATATGGCTGTATTAAAGGGGAGTGAAGGGGAAAGTAAAAACTGAACAATGGAACCATGGAAAATTTTTTCTAAAAAAATATAATATTTAAATCTAAAATAATAAAAAATTAAACAAATTAAAAAATTAAAATAAAAAAGAGATTGGTTTGTAGTTTTCTTTCTCTCTTTTTGATCTACATGGCTTTGGGATCAGTACCATATTTGTGTCATAAAAGGAGTTTGGTCATTATGTAAAATAGTTTATGTAGTATTGGAATTAGTTGTTCTTTGAAGGTTTGATAGAATTCACTCGTGAATCCATCTGGTCCTGGGGATTTTTTCTTAGGGAGTTCTTTGATGGCTTGTTCAATTTCTTTTTCTGATATGGGATTATTTAAGTATTTTATTTCTTCTACTGTTAACCTAGGCAATTTATATTTTTGTAAATATTCATCCATTTCACCTAGATTGCTATATTTATTGCCATATAATTGGGCAAAATTGTTTTTAATGATTGCCTTGATTTCCTCTCGATTAGAGGTGACATCTCCCTTTTTATGTTTGATACTGATGATTTGGTTTTCTTCTTTCCTTTTTTAGTTAGATTGACTAGTACTTTGTCAATTTTGCTTGTTTTTTCAAATACTAGCTTCTAGTCTTATTTATTAATTCAATAGTTCTTTTACTATCAGTTTTTATTATTTCTACTTTAATTTTTATAATCTCTAATATGGTGTTTAGCTGGGGATTTTTAATTTGTCATCTTCCTACTTTTTAAATTTGCATCCCCAGTTCACTGATCCTTGCCCTCTCTAATTTTTTAATACATGCACTCAAGGATATAAATTTCCCCCTGAGTACTGCCTTAGCTGCATCCCACAGAGTTTGGTAGGAGGTCTCATAATTGTCATTCTCTTCAATGAAATTACTGATTCTTTCTATGGTTTCTTCTTTAATTAACTGGTTTTGGAAAATCATATTATTTAATTTGCCATTGGCTTTTGATTTGCCTCTCCATGAGCCCTTACTAATTATTATTTTCATTGCATTACGATCTGCAAAGTTTACATTTATTACCATATGCAGCTGAAAAAAGGTGTATTCCTTTTTGTCCCTATTTATTTTTCTCCACATATATATTAAATCTAATTTTTCTAGGATTTCATTTACCTCTCATCTCTTTCTTACTTATTTTTTATTTTTGATTTATCTAGATGGGGAGAGGAATATTTAGATCTCCCACTGGTTGAGTTTTACTATCTATTTCCTTCTTGAGCTTTGCCAGTTTCTCCTTTAGGAATTTTGATGCTATACCATTTCGTGCATACATGTTGACTACTGTTATTTCCTTATTGTCCATACTGTTTTTTATCTGTATGTGATTACCTTCCTTGTCTCTTTTAATCAGATCTATTTTTATTTTGGCTTTATCAGAAATCACGATCACTACTCCTGCCTTCTTTTTCTCATTTGAGGCCCAAAAGATTTTGCTCCAGCCATTGACCTTAAACCTGTGTATGTCTATCTGACTCATATGTGTTTCTTGTAGACAACACATATTAGGATTTTGGTTTCTAATCTACTAGGCTATTTGCTTCCATTTTATGGGCAATTTCATCTGATTCACATGCAAAGTTATAATTATCAATTCTGTATTTCCCAACATTTTGGTACCCTCTTCTAGTTTTACCCCATCTTCTTTTGTTTTGTACTTTTTTTTATTAAACATTTATTAATATTCATTTTTAACCTGTTTACATACTGCGTGCCCCTACTTTCCCCTTCACCCCCCACTTTCCCCACACCCATGGCCAACGCACATTTCCACTGGTTGTAACATGTGTCCTTGTTCAGGGCCTATTTCCATATAGTTGTTAGTTGCATTGGTGAGGTAGTTTCGAGTCCACTTCCCCAATCATGTCCCCCTCAACCCATGCATTCAAGCAATTGTTTCTCTTCTTTGTTTCCTCTCCTGCAGATCTTCCTCTGAATGTGGGTAGCATTCTTTACCATAAATCCCTCAGAGCTGTCTTGTGTCATTGCATTGTTGCTGGTATAGAAGTCCATTACATTCGATTTTGCCACAGTATATCAGTCTCTGTGTACAATGTTCTGGCTTTGCTCCTTTCACTCTGCATCAGTTCCTGGAGGTCTTTCCAGGTCACCTGGAACTCCTCCAGTTTATTATTCCTTTGAGCACAATAGTATTCCATCAGCAGCATATACAACAATTTGTTCAGCCATTCCCCAATTGAAGGACATACCCTCATTTTCCAGTTTTTTGCCATCACAAAAAGTGCAGCTATAAATATTTTCATACAAGTTTGTTTATCTATGATCTCTTTGGGGTAGAAACCCAACAATGGTATGGCTGGATCAAAGGACAGGCAGTCTTTTATAGTTCTTTGAGCCTAGTTCCAAATTGCCAGCCAGAATGGTTGGATCAGTTCACAACTCCATCAGCAATGCATTAATGTCCCAATTTAGCCACATCCCCTCCAGCATTCATTACTCTCCCCTTCTTTTATTTCAGCCAATCTGCTGGGTGTGAGGTGATACCTCAGAGTTGTTTTGATTTGCATTTCTCTAATTATTAGAGATTTAGAACACTTTCTCATGTGCTTATTGATTCTTTTGTTTTCTTTACCTGAGAATCACCTATTCATGTCTCTTGCCCATTTTTCAATTGGGGAATGGCTTGATTTTTTATACAATTGATTTAACTCCTTGTATATTTGAGTAATTAGGCCCCTGTCAGAGATTTTTGTTATAAAGATTTTTTCCCAATTTGTTATTTCCCTTCTGATTTTGACTATATTATTTTTGTTTGTACAAAAGCTTTTTAGCTTAATATAATCAAAATCATTTAATTTACATTTTGTAATTTTCTCTAACTCTTGCTTGGTTTTAAAATCTTTCCTTTCCCAGAGGTCTGACAGGTATACTATTTTGTGGTACCTGAACTTATTTGTAGTTTACCTCTTTATATTCAGGTCATTCACCTATTCTGAATTTATCTTGGTGTAGGGTGTGAGATGTTGATCTCAACCTAATTTCTCCCATATTGTTTTCCAAATTTTCCAGCAGTTTTTGTCAAATAGTGGATTCATGTCCCAAAAGTTGGGCTCTTTGGGTTTATCATACTCTGTCTTGCTGAAATCATTAACCCCAAGTCTATTCCACTGATCCTCCCTTCTATCTCTTAGCCAGTACCATATTGGTTTTTTTTTGTTTGTTTTTTTGTTTTTATTTAAACCCTTGTAATTTGGTGTATTGTCTCATAGGTGGAAGAGTGGTAAGGGTAGGCAATGGGGGTCAAGTGACCTGCCCAAGATCATACAGCTGGGAAGTGGGGCCGGGTTTGAACCTAGGACCTCCTGTCTCTAGGCCTGACTCTAACTCCACTGAGCTACCCAGCTGCCCCCTACCATATTGTTTTGATGACTGCTGCTTTATAGTATAGTTTAATATCTGGTACTGCTAGGCCCCCTTCCTTCACATTTTTTTTTCATTATTTCCCTTGATATTCTTAATCTTTTGTTATTCCAAATCAAATTTGTTATAGTTTTTCCTAATTCAGTAAAGAAGTGTTTTGGTAATTTGATAGGTATGGCACTAAATAGGTAAATTAATTTGGGTAGAATGTTCATTTTTATTATGTTAGCTCATCCTACCCATGAACAATTAATGGTTTTCCAATTGTTTAGATCCAGTTTCATTTTTTTGGAAAGTGTTTTGTAGTTGTTTTCATATAATTGCTGTGCTTGTTTTGGTAGATACATTCCCAAGTATTTTATATTGTCTAGGGTGATTTTTTTTAACCCTTGTACATCGGTGTATTGTCTCATAGGTGGAAGATTGGTCTGCCCTCCTTAATTTGTTAATATATGCATTCAAGGATATAAATTTCCCCCTGAGTACTGCCTTGGCTACATCCCACAGAGTTTGGTAGGATGTCTCATCATTGTCATTCTTTTCAATGAAATTGTTGATCGTTTCTATGATTTCTTCTTTGACAAATTGGTTTTGGAGAATCATATTGTTTAATTTCCAATTGGTTTTTGATTTGCCTGTCCATGCGCTCTTACTAATTATTATTTTTATTGGATTATGATCTGAGAAGGTTACATTTATTATATCTGCTCTTTTGCAATTCTTTGCAATGATTCTATGTCCTATTACATGGTCGATCTTTGTGAATGTACCATATCCAGCTGAAAAGAAGGTGTATTCCTTTTTGTCCCTATTTATTTTTCTCCACATATCAATTAAATCTAATTTTTCTAGGACTTCATTCACCTCTCTTACCTCTTTCTTATTTATTTTATGGTTTGATTTATCTAGATCTGAAAGAGGAATATTTAGATCTCCCACTGTTATGGTTTTACTATCTATTTCCTTCTTGAGCTCTGCCAGTTTCTCCTTTATGAATTTGGATGCTATACCACTTGGTGCATATATATTGAGCAGTGTTATTTCCTCATTGTTTATACTGCCTTTAATCAGGATGTAATGACCTTCCCTGTCTTTTTTAATCATATCTATTTTTACCTTGGCTTTGTCAGAGATCATAATAGCCACTCATGCCTTCTTTTTTTCATTTGATGCCCAAAAGGTTTTGCTCAAGCTCTTAACCTTAAACTTGTGTGTATCTACCTGCCTCATATGTGTTTCTTGTAGACAACACATGGTAGGATTTTGGTTTCTGATCCACTCTGCTATTTGATTCCATTTTATGAGTGAGTTCATCCCATTCACATTCAGAGTTACAGTTATCAGTTGTGCATTCACTGACATTTTTTGTATCCTCCCCTAGACCCACCCCTTCTTCTTACACTATTTTCTTTTAAACCAGTGGTTTGCTTTGTGCTGGTGTCCCTTATCCCCTACCTTGGTTGACTTCCTTTTCTGCCCCCTCCCTTGTTATTCCCCTCTTTTTATTTTTAAAGGCCTAATGAATTCTCTCCCCTTCTTCTCCCCTCACTTTTTTAACCTCCCCACTCCCCTGTTCACTTTGGTTTGTGCCTTCTGACTTTCTCAGTAGGGTTAGATAGAGTTTTTTTATCTCAATGGATAATATAGCTATTATTCCCTTTTCGGTTTGATTACACTGAGAGTAAGGTTTGATTATTCCCTCTTAAAGGTCTCTTCCTCTCCTTCTTATAATAGTATTTATCTCCTCCCCTTCCCA
>NW_025398692.1:0-5582 GCF_016433145.1 Gracilinanus agilis | reverse complement strand
CTCTCTCTCTCTCTCTCTCTCTCTCTCTCACATTTCATTGGTATAGAATTCCACTGTGAGGAAATTCCCTCTACCAATGTAGATCAAAAACTAATATGAAATTTGCAGTTTTAAAGTGTTGCCTCAGGGGACAGCTGGATTGCTCAGTGGATTGAGAGCCAGGGCTAGAAATGAGAGGTCCTAGGTTCAAATCTGACCTAAGACACTTCCTAGATGTGTGACCCTGGGCAATTCACTTAACCCCTATTGCCTATCTCTTACCTTGGAACCAAATACATAATATTGTATTGGAACTCTACTGCCTTGGAACCAATAATAATATTGATTCTAAGACAGAAGATAAGGGTAAAAAAAAGCAAGTGTTGTCTGGAACCCTGGGTAATAATTAAAATGGGTTTGTCAAACATAAGAATTTAAAAAGTTGTGGTTGCCATTTATAACAATTAAAATTAAACTATGAGTATGTTAGTAGCGTTAATAGTTTTATTACAGCAAAATAGTGATAGAAAAATAGGGAAATGTAGGAAGGAGAGAAGGAATTTTCTAGCCTATCACTCTAAATCTGCTCTGAAGAAATCTAGCTCCCCTGACAGAGTTTCAATCTCTGGCCAGGAGAGTGAGAGAGTCTCAGCCTCCAAATTCCAGTCTCCAAGAGGAAGTCAGTGAAAGTCTCTTCAACCCAAGCAAGACACAGAAGCTGAACTCCTTGAGCTACCAACTTGGAATCCAAGGCAGAATTGAATGCCTAATCAAGCTCAGTCACCACAAGACCAAGCTGCCAAATGATGCTGAGCCATCCAAGAGCTCTGGATGCTGAGGTGTCAAAAGACTGCAAAGAATCTCACCAGAGCTCACGCCCATGAGGCAAAAGACCACAAAAAAGGACCCCAGGTTCCCAGAGGCTCCCACTTACATGTAGTTTTCTCTACTGGTCAGCTCTCCTCACATCTCAGGTATCAATCCCAGTCTGTGGGGAGGTGCGGGGCAGTGTGGGGCAGGGCTTTTGGTCTTTTAGGGTATGAACTTCCTTTTCTAGTAAAAGGTTCTTACTAAGTGTTAATGACTAAGTGTGAAAGGTGGAGAACTCCAGGTTCTTGGTTTATTAACTTAAAATAGACAAAGAAAATTTAAATTTTTCTTCACACCTGATAGGTTAAGAAGATTGATTGGGGACACATTTCCTATATATATTGGATGCTGGACATGAGTCTAAATCTTAAACTGATTATTTCCACTAATCTACTAGCTAGCACCTCTCACGAAAATTTTAGGCTGTCTTTTTTTTTTTTTAAACCCTTGTACTTTGGTGTATTGTCTCATAGGTGGAAGATTGGTAAGGGTGGGCAATGGGGGTCAAGTGACTTGCCCAGGGTCACACAGCTGGGAAGTGTCTGAGGCCGGGTTTGAACCTAGGACCTCCTGTTTCTAGGCCTGACTCTCACTCCACTGAGCTACCCAGCTGCCTCCTTAAGCTGTCTTAATAAAATCACGGTGATCCTAACATGCAAGTTGTAGTCTCATGGTATTTTGCACTGGTCAGCTCCATCTGTAGTTTTGGGATCATTTCTGGGTACTAGATTTAAAAAAAATGATATTTGCAAACTAGAGCATATCTAGGGAAAGGCGATCAGGATACTGAAGAGTCTAGAGACTGTCACATAAAGAACAGCTGAAGGATGCAAAATAGAAAACCTTACAGGGAAATGTTAGCTGTCTTCAAATAGTCATAGAGTTAACTACCTTACCAGAGAGAAAGTTGACTTTTTTGTATACTTCTGGGGATGGAGAAGTGGTAGAATTTGCATTAATGGGCAGAAGAGACAGGGAAATAGATTTTGACTCAAAATAAGGGAGATTTTTCTAACTCAAGTTTCCAAAAAATGAAATGATTTGCCTTATAAAGTAATGAGTGCTCCTTCACTGGAAGAGGTCATGGAAAGTCTAAATGAACACAAATCGGCAATGGTGTAGAGAGTTGCCTTGAGTGCAAGTTTGGATTCTATGAAGTCAATGTTTATTTAAAGCTCTAAGAGTCTATTATTCTATAATAGTTTCCAGTTTATCTTACTGTCAACACCTCTTTCATCTCACAACTACCTGGGGTTTTCATAGAAAGATTGATGGTGGACATCAAAAAAAATGGATGGTGAATGTCACTATTGGTTGAAGTAATGCATATGTCAGTAAGTGACATATAAAAGTATGCTCTGAAAACTAGACTAAGTTTCTCCAGTTTATACCATAAGCAATTCTGAAACTATGTTTAGTTGAAAGTGGCATGTCTTATATTGGAGAATATAGTTGTCAAAATGTTTTTAAGCATTAGTCAAAAGAAATAGGTCAAGTATTGAATGTTTATGCAAATTGATATAGTCCACTCAGCCCTAAAGATAGAAATTTAAATCCAGAGCTGATATAGGCAAAATTACCATCATCCTGGCTTTCTGAAAGAGAATGGAGATAGTCAGAGTTTGTACATACAATTGGGACAGAGAAAAATAAGGCCATAAACTTTCCTCAAGTCTTTCTAGTCCAAAATTCATAGTCTCTTATCCTTGGAAGGGGCCTTTTAGGTCTACTATTCAACTTTCACCCATTGTAGTAATCTCTAGATCATGCCTACCAGATCTAGCCTCTTCTTGTCAATCTTAAGAATTGAATTTTTTTTAAAACCCTTAACTTCTGTGTATTGGTTCCTTGGTGGAAGAGTGGTAAAGGTGGGCAATGGGGGTCAAGTGACTTGCCCAGGGTCACACAGCTGGGAAGTGTCTGAGGCCGAATTTGAATCTAGGACCTCCTGTCTCTAGGCCTGATTCTCAATCCACTGAGCTACCCAGCTGCCCCAAGAATTGGATTTTGAAGTCACAAAGAGCAACATCTCCAATAAGGAGAGAAAAAGAGAAGAATTAAAAAAAACTGTTGTAGATGTACAGGAAACTAATTGACTAACTTGATTTTAAAAGCACAAAGAATGAGTATGAATAAAAGGGGAAATAACAGAATGAATTCAAAAGCATAACCAATTATTATAAAAATAGTAAGGAATGGTGAATAAAAATATAATTTGATGCTGGAGAAGAAAGTTAAAGAAAACAAAAATGATTTCTTGTTTGCCCACTTTCACCATTTTAAAGCCAACAGAAGGGTCAAAGGAAGAGTAGAATGATTGCTTAGGCAAAATGGTTGCATTTTGATTCTGTCTTTCTTTTTCTTGTGATGTAAATGAGGAAGGACATAATCAAAATGGCTAATAGGCAATTGAAGACCAAATAAGTGGGGAGATAGTGAGAAGAATCAGAAAGAACTTAACTGTTGTTAACAAACTCAAGGACAATGAAAGAAATTTTCAAAATCCTGAAAGACATTTTCAGGATCCTGAAAGAACTAAAAGATATTTCTACTCATGACCACTGAAAGATTTGAGAAAACAGGAGATTGGAAAGAGTAAATGCCAACTTGATATTTTTAAAGGGAAAAGAGCAATATTTATACATTATAGTCTAGTGAACTTGACTGATTTCTGGCAACATTGTAAAACATCTAACTATATGGATAGCTAGTGAAAAATCTTCAGATGGAAATAGTGATCCCAAAGAGCCAGGATGGCCTTCAATAAAAACAATTAACACCAGGATAATTTCATTTCTTTCTTGACTGGATATTGGAAATGTTGTAGGTATAATTTAGCCAGATTATAGAAGACTATTTGACAATCTTGCATGCAACTTCTGGAGAAAAAATGGAGAGATAAGGGCTAAATATAGTGTGATGGATTTGGAGATGATTTGGATGGACTGATCCAAAGAATATTCATTAATCCTTGGACATCAGCTTGGAAGGAGGTTTTTTTTTTTTAATTTTCAAAAATATTTTATTTTCCCAATTACATATAATAACAATTTTCAACATACTAGAAAGAGGTTTCTAGGAGAGTTCTCCAGAGATTTGTACTTGTACTGTGTAAATCTTTTGTCAATAACTTCAGCAAAGACTTAGATGTTCTATCTAATAAATATTCAGATAATATAAAGTCAAAAGGGTTAGCTAACACCAGTGGTTCCCAAACTTTTTTGGCCTACCGCCCCCTTTCCAGAAAAAATATTGCTTAGCCCCCTAGAAATTAATTTTTAAAAAATTTTAATAGCAATTAATAGGAAAGATAAATGCATCTGTGGCCATCACCTCTTCACTGGATCGCTGCAGCACCCACCAGGGGGCGGTGGTGCCCTCTTTGGGAATCACTGGCTAACACAATGAATGACAATTAGGATTCAGAAAAGATCTTGACAGTTAGATTGGACTTAAAAAGATGAATAGAAAAGTTTTACACCTGAATCCAAAAAAGAAACCTCACAAGTCAAAGACAAAGGCAGCATGACTAAAAAACAGTTTTAGTAGACAGTGTGCTATGGCAGCTTAGCAAGCTATTGCCATTGTGGGCTGTATGAAGAGACCAAGCCTTTAGGATAAAAGGATGTAATAATTTCATTGTCTTCTAGCCTCATCAGATGATATTTAAAGTTGCGTGTTCACCTCTTGATGTCTCATTTGAGGAAGGACATTAAAAAATCAGAATATCTAATGGAAGACTGTGGGGATGGTGATAGATCTTGAGTTCTGAGTTTATAGCTATTAGAAAAGTACCTGGAAATATTTAAGCTGTTTAAGCTGTTTAAAGGAAGACTCAGGGACCATTAGAGAGCCATTTTAAAGGATTGAATCTAAGTATTTATAATGTAGAAGAGCACTTGGATTTAGTCTGTTTAGCCTAAGGAAGCCAATACAGGAGCAAGACAAAAAGGCAAATTATGGCTTTTAGATTTGGCACTACCTCAAAGTAGAATGGGCTAGTTTGATTGGTGGTAGGTTCACTCTTAATGGAGATCTTCACGTAAAAACTGGACAATCACTTACAAGGTATACAGTTGATAGTGTAAGATTAAAATTTAATATCCAAATGCTTCAAGTATTATATTCTTATCAGAATTTATTAATAACTTGAAGAAAAAGGAAAATGATAGCATTAGCAAAGAAAGAGTTGTCTGGACCACCAAAAGTGGGAAGAGAGCCAGGAGGAGAGCGTGGGAAGAAGAGTTAAAAAGGCGGGGTTATGGCAAACTTTTATGTACAATACATAAGGACGTTATGTGGACAAAGGGAAAAAGATTCTTGGAGATGAAGTCCAAAGGTTCAAGATTTCTAATTACACAATAGCTACTAGTTTTCATTTATATAATACTTTAAAGTTTAAAAAATAGTTTTATTAACATTTATTAATCTCAATACTACATTGATATTAATTAATAATTTAACAATATCTATTTTATTCTCCCAACACCCGTGGTAAGTAGATGCTATGAATATTCCCATTTTACAGATGGAGAAACCAAGGCAGACTAGTTCAATGACTTGCCCAGAAATATAGAGTTAGTAAATATCTGAGGCTGGATTGGAACTTAAGTCTCCTTAACTACAGGCACCTGGTTGTCTATTCTAGATAGTATTATTTTTTCCCTTATGGATATCAGTTCAGATAGATGGCCACTGAACTGGGGCTTACAGTTCTACATATATATATATAT
>NW_025398691.1:0-5292 GCF_016433145.1 Gracilinanus agilis | reverse complement strand
CCCCACCTCCCTTTCTCCTCTCTGGAACCATCTTTCTCCATTTGTCTTGCTTTTATCTTCTGTTTTACTGCCTCAACCTACTTTGTATCCAGACTACATTTCTTCTTCCCTATAGTCTTCTCTCTCTTCTTTAACTCTATTTTTCCATCCTTCCATTTTTCTCTGCCTCTGTAACCGCCTTTGGATACTCTCAGTCTCTCTCTTCCCCCTTTTTTCTTTCCACCCTCCTTCTACTTCCTTTCTTTTCTCTACTCTCATAGCCTCTCCTTTTTTCCAACCCCACTCGCTCACCCTTCCTATTCCTTCTTTCTGTCTATGCACCCCTCTCTCCTCTCTTCCCCACCCAAGAACCAACTACCTAGCAACGGGAAACAAAGATTCTCATTGGACTACAACCACGTTAGTATTCTGCAAAGCAAGGGTGTGTGGGGGTGGGGGTGCTGCGGAAATCAAATCCTGCTTCTTTTAGAAAAATATTCACAATAAAACATAAATACATAAAACAAATGCATTTAAACAAAACAATGAATTTAATAAAACAAATGAATTTTAAAACAGACAAATGAATTTTAAACCCCCCAAAGTTCAAAATTTTTGCAAATCTGGTTGCTCTCTTAGGCTCCTGGATCATTTGTTCTCCATGTGCTCTTAGTGGGCTCCATTTCAATTCCAGAAGACAATAAACCTTTTTGTAAAATAACCTAAATGCTTCATATGAAATAAAAACACATTCCCCACTAAGGAGGATAGAAAGAAACAATTAAATAAGAGGGATAACATAGCTGAGGTATGAGGCATATGAATCACTGCCAATTAAATTCATCAGAAAAAGATAAAAAGCCAAATGACTATTGGATGAAAAAGAGAGGATTTCTAAGACTTCTATGCTAATAAAAAGGACTTTAACCTAGTGTAAGAATTAAGGTTGGGATGTTTAACATATGTTAAGACATAGAACTCCTTGAACTACACTCTTTGTGAAATTTATATGTCAAGTACCTAACAATTGGCTGTTCTGTCTCCATATTATATCTCTGAGAAGAAACAAGGAAAGAAGAAAAGAAGAAATGACATAACATCAGACCAATAAGTACAAATCTAGTCCTTTATTATAAATTTCTTACTATGGTTTTTAACTGTGGTTCTGGCTACTAAGTGGGTAAATGCATGATATTGGACAGGGACAACTTTAATTGGACATTATTCAAAGGGTTGGCCAAGAGATGCACTAGATGAGAGAGGAGCTTTGTTACATCTGTCTCCTCTATTTCAGAAAAGATAGGAGAAATAGGACTTTCCTCTCTGTTACGATTAAAAATGATAAAGACTGATATAAATATAGAAAGTAGTATTTTAATTAAAGCCATGGCCATGCTGGTAAAATCATCAGACCACTCGCCAGTAAGTATTCAAACTCCTGCCTCAGACATTTTACCTGTTCCTATCTTCTCAGGCTCAGGTAGCTAAAGAGGAAGTTCAAAGTCACTTCCCCCTATTTGAAACAGTCCCTCACCTTGAATACGTAATCCAAAACAGGAAACCCGTTGGACCACGGGAAATGTAGTATTTAAGGTCCCCACATGTCCATAGAAAATATATATATAACTTTAAATGGCATTTCCCAAATTTCAATTAACATCTCTGAGAATTTCAGGAATAGCCTCATTAAATTTGGAATCAGATTTTTGAATTGGATCCTGCTTTTCCACTGCTTTGTGCATAGTGTATTTGAACTTGACCAATTCGATTTCTACTGTTGCTTGGATCTGGGATTGCATTTTCCTATTTGCAGCCTTTTGCATCATCATATTGAAAATTAAGAAAACAAGATTCCCTAGAAGCATCTGAAGGAGGAGACAACTTGAAAGTATTTATGACTCAGCGCTTATCCCAATATCAAATTGTGTTGCTGGGCAATAAGAACCTAACCTTTCATCGATTTAAGGAGATAAACCCATCCACATTAATGCCATACTTACCATTAGAAGGGGAACCCATCTGTAGCTATACAGATACCGACTAGAGATGAACTAACCAATATCCCTTTGGTCTCACCTATCCTGACACTGTTTAACAATGGTTCTACATTTGTGTTAGATGGGGAAAGGATTATGGTTGCAGCTGTCATGACTCAAGATGAAACTTTATGGTATACAGCTCTACCAAAATCCATGAGCTAAGTCTTACCAGAACTCTTGAGATTGGCAAAGATAAAAGAATAAATGTGTATACAAACAGCAAATATGCTTTTAATGTAGTCCATTACACCAGCAAAATCTGGAGATATCATTTTATAACTAATGGTGGGAAGGAAATAGCCTATGGGAGCATAATAAACCAACTCCTGGAAGCTGTCTAGTTTCCCAAAGAAGTTGTGGTGATGCATTGCTGATCAAATCAAAAGGATATAGATTGGCTGTTTTTAAGAAACAGCCTGGCAGAGATAACAGCCAAATATGGTGCCCAATTTGGTCCCATCCATGTGCTAAACTTCTCCTTGGTGGATGAAGGAGATGTCAAACAAGCATACTCCCCAAGGAAAGTGAAGCACTGGATAGAAAATCTTGGGGCCAAATTGGTGAGAGGCATATGGTTTTCTAGTGCAGACAAACCCATTTTCCCAAGATCTTTCTATAATACCCTATGCAATGCGTTGTATGCCAAAGGGCATTATGGGACTCAATCCCTCATAGACAGAATCCAAAGATACTGAATAATGCCAGGAATTTCCACTTGTGCAATTATAACATGGCAGAAATGCAAGGTTTGCTTGCAGTTCAATCAGGGGATGACCAGAATTAAAGGGCTTGGGGGGAGAAAATTGGCATATATACCATTTGAATGCTTACAAATCTATTACAT
The DNA here is from genome assembly GCF_016433145.1 of Gracilinanus agilis. Classification (NCBI taxonomy): domain Eukaryota; kingdom Metazoa; phylum Chordata; class Mammalia; order Didelphimorphia; family Didelphidae; genus Gracilinanus; species Gracilinanus agilis. The sequence continues at coordinate 2,430 of NW_025398691.1, read as the reverse complement.
ATCAATGGCCAATGGTCAAGTATATAAATATGCCCTTGTCATCATTGATAGATTGACTCAATGGCCAGAAGTGTTCCCAGAAAAGAAAAACAATGTGGACTTTGTGGTGAAGACACTTCTGAGAGTCCTGAGATTTTCAGTACCAGCCAGAATAGACTAGGACCATGGATCACACTTTTCTCAAAACATCCTACATGAGATTTACAAAAACATCCTACATGAGATTTAAAAAACATCCTACATGAGATTTACAAAACAAAAAAAAATACAAAAAAGCTGACATTAGGTTTACCACCCCCAGTCATTGGGACAAATTGAGAATTGTAAAAAGAAAGTTAAAACTTTGATTGGAAAAGTGTGTTCAGAAAGCCATCTGAAATGGGTACAAGCACTACCCGTTGTTCTTTTTTATTTGAGAAGTAAACCCTGTGGTGACACTCACTTATCACTGTTTGAACATTTGTATGGTCATATAGGTCCTTCTATTTCTATATTTCCTAGTATTTTCAATAGGAATGGATGTTGTATTTTGTCAAAAGCTTTTTCAGCATCTATTGAGATAATCATGTAGTTTTTGTTGGTTTCCTTGTTGATATGGTCAATTATGTGAATGGTTTTCCTTATGTTGAACCATCCTTCCATTCCTGGTATAAATTTCACCTGATCATAATGAATAACACTCATGATCACTTGCTGGAGACTTTTTGCTACTATTATGTTTACAAACACTGCAAGTTTTAATAGATAACTTTTCCAGTAAAGATTTTGTGCACATTTAAAATTAACTGAAATTCCATTTTCGATCTGGTAGTCAATAAATTTATACTATGCCATCAGTACCTATTTTAAACTGATGGTTCTGAGAAAGTTTTAAAATGCACTTCTGTACTTCAGTATACAATTCAGGATCATTGCTTTTCTGTCTGAATAAGATTTTTCTTAGATTTTATTTAGAATCCTTGGCAATTTTGTTAAAATCTGCATCTTAGTATTTAACTTGTTTATAGAATTTGGTGGTAGGGTCAAATCTGTCCCCTGTTTTTCTCTCATGATTTCTGTGTTCCCTTTCTTATGGCCAGTAAGAAATGGAAGAAGAAATGTAGACAAATTACCTTGTTAATTCTCATGTTAATGAGAGCCGTGAATATGATTTCTTTTAATCAATTAAATTCTCTTATAGTTTAAAACACTCATATGTCATTAGAGATGTTATTTTTCTGAATTTTTCAAACTCCTCTGTCTGTCTTCCCCATTCCTTTTAAATGAATGAGAAAAAGCAATTTATTTTCTCCAAAATTCCATTGTGATCACTGACAAACAAAACCAAAAACTTAAATTATAAACAGATCATAGACACATAAACAAAACATATGGACACACAGACTAATCAAAGACATAATTCCTTGGCATTTCATGCATACTCTAACGAATATAAGACATCCTATCAAAAGATCAATAAATCAGTTTCCGGGTTAAGATGGCGGCAGAGTAAGAAGCAGCTCTTAACCTATCCTGACTGAAACACACAAAACTCCTCAAGGGGACATAAAAACAAATCCAGACGAACGGAGGAACCCCACAACAGGGCACAGCGTGGAAGGTACGTGGAATCGAGACATTTCCAGGCTATAAAGAGCTCTCACTAAATCGCGGGCTGAGCAACCGCCCCACCCCCACCCCCTCCACACACAAAATCTATAACTCTGAAGCCAGCTAAAAAGAAATAGAGCAAGTTTGGGGCAACCATCGAGTCATTGGCAGCTCTGGGGCCTGTTCCTGAGAGCAGCAAGATTTAGGACCCCAATAAGCCAGAGAACGCAAGCGAAATCTGAGCGCGAGAGCAGAGAGTGGACGCCCAGCGCAGAGCGCACAGGCACTGGCGGAGGCGTGGGAGGAGGCAGACACAGCCAGGAACTAAAGCTCTGAAAACCTGAGTGGGGAACCAGTGCAGACCAGTATACAAATGTGGAAGCAGCGCCCTGAGACTTCTAAAGGAACCTCCTGCAGAGGATCAAGCAAGGGGGTCAACTAGGGGGCTTGACCTTGGAAAAAACCAGAACTCAGAACTCAGGTACCAATAGACCGCGGACAGACACTGAGCGCGAGGATAAACCTGAGAAACTGCTGGGCTAATAATGGCTACCCAACCTCAGGAAACTCAGAAGAGAAAGAATAACAACAAGAAAAAGAAGCCCTTAACACTCGACAACTTTTACACAGAGAAAATCCAGACAACCGAGCAAACAGAGGAGGAGAACAAACAAGCATCCGGACCCTCCTCAAATAAGGAAAACTCCTCACAAGCTATGGAAGAGTTCAAAACTGAGATTTTGAGGAAAATGGAAGAGATCTGGCAAGAAAATAACTGTTTAAAAGGTAAAATCTTGCAATTGAACACCAGAAATGACCAGATTGAAAAGGAATTCCAGA
>NW_025398690.1:0-8679 GCF_016433145.1 Gracilinanus agilis | reverse complement strand
GTTATGTATATATTATATTATATTATTATATTACTAACATTTAGTACTTTTATTATATTATACATAATATAATATACAATTAATGTATAATAAATAATATGATGATGTTATGTATTATATTATTATATTACTAACTAATATTTAGTACTTTTATTACATTATATTACATATAGTATAATGTATAATTAATATATAATAAATAATATAATGATGTTACATGTTACATTATTATATTATTATCATATTACTAACTAGTAATTAGTACTAACATACTACCCTATTTAACTGGGTTATTGTAAGAAGATGAGATTGAAGAATCAGTGGGTGATGACTGGGGCTTTGTTCCAGGGCACACGATGGGGGCATACGTCCTCAAATAAGCTAAAATGAGATAGCATATCTGTGTTGTTGTTCAGTCATTTCAGTCCTGTCTGATTGTCTGTGACCTCATTTGGGGTTTTCTTGGCAAAGATACTGGTATGGTTTGCCATTTCCTTTTTCAGCTCATTTTGCAGATGAGGAACAGAGGCAAATGAGGTTAAATGACTTACCCAGGGTCATACAATTAGTAAGTGTCTGAGGCCAGTTTTTAACTCAGGAAGATAAGTCTTCTTGACTCCAGACCCAACATACTTTCTCCACCGTGCCACCTAGCTGCCTGGCATATGTAAAGTACTTTGCAAAACCCAAATTGCCATTTAGATGTCGTTATTATTACTCTGATTATTATTCCCTTTGTGGTGATTCTTTGACAGCATCTCAATATCTCAAGGTTCTCTGCCATGGCAGTGTTGTGTAGCCTCATCCCTAAGGACACCCTCTCTTTCTGGGTGCCTTTCCTTTCCCCCTGCTTCAACCCTTCTGCTTTCTCCCCCTACTGTTCCCTCCAAGGGTTTGCAAGGATCAAAGTTCCTCCATCTGGGCTCTAAGAGCTTAGGGTACATCAGTATCCAGGTGACTTGGATTGTCCTCTGGACCCCTCCTTCCACCACCTCCACCTCCCAACTCAACCAACTCTCCAAAAAGCTCCAGCATCCACAGTTCTATGTTTGTAGCTGCACATGCCTTAATTTTCTTGAAATATGAATTGTTCTCATGAGTGCATTCTGGCAGCACTTGAACAATCAAGGTCAGCACCGTCTCCGTAGAACACACTGGCTACTGGAAGGGGTAGGTAGGAATTCGGAAGGGAACCAGGTCAGCATCCCCAACCTGAGGCAGTGGGACAGGATATGACTCATTCCTCTTTAATCAGCTTGTGGCTCACTAGTTGGCTGTCCCTACTGCCAGGCAAGGAGAGATTCTCCAGCAGTTGACCTTCTGTAAGTGATCAAGAAAGATCCATTCAGGGGCAGCTGAGTGGCTCAGTGGATTGAGAGCCAGACCCAGAGATGGGAGGTCTTGGGTTCAAATATGACCTCAGACACTCCCTAGCTGTGTGACCCTGGGCAAGTCCTTGACCACCATTGCCTAGCCCTTACCACTCTTCCACCTTAGAACCAATACACAGTATTCATTCTAAGACAGGAAGTAAGGGTTTAAAAAAAAGATAGAAAGAAAGATTAATTCCTTGAGAAGAAATGCTCACATTCCCCCATATACACAGTCAGTCAATAAGCATTTATGCATTAAGCAGCTAGGAGGCTCAGTGAATAGAGTCCCAGACCTGGCTTTAAATCCTGCCTCGGACACTTCTTAGCTATATGACCCTGGGCAAGTCACTTAACCCAGTTGCCTACCCTTTGCTTGCCTTTCTGTCTTAGAGTTGTTACTAAGACAGAAAAGTTAGCTGTGTTTTTTTAAAGTTATGTCCAGGCACAGAAAAGCAAAAATCAGTCCCTCGAGGAGCCCTGAGGAGCTCAAAACCTAATGAGGAGACGATACTCAAACAAATATGTTGTTGTTCATTCATTTCAGGCATATCTGATTCTTCATGAATCCATTTGGGATTTTCTTGGCAGAGATACTGGAATGGATTACCATTTTCTTCTCTAGCTAATTTTATAGACAAGGAAACTAAGACAAGCAGGATTAAGTGACTTGCCCTGGGTCACACTGAGGCAGAATTGAACTCAGCTCTTCCTGAGTCTGGTGGATCCAACACTCTATCCATAGCACCACCCAACTGCCCTATACCAAAGAGTTATAAACAGGATAAAAAGGGAAGGCACTGGAATTAAGAGGAGGAGATTGGGGCTCCTAATAACTCCAGATGAGGATGGCACTACCCATACTTGCCATGGTGGCAGCTTCCAAAGGTTCCAGCAATTCCCCGAGTTCCAGAGAAATGCTGATCATTACTGAAATTATGGTCTCACACATTTAGAGCTGGAAGGGGTCCCAGAGGGCATTAAGTCCACCCTCTTCATTTTATTGGTGAGGATACAGGGCCCAGGGAGCTTAAGTGAATGGGTCAGGTTCACAGTGGCAAAGCTGAGATCTGAATCCAGGTCTTTTGAAAAATCCAATTCACTCTCTCCTGCCCTCCTTGTCCTTCCTCCATCCACCTCCTCCCTTCAAGATTTCAGCCTGGCCCTTCCCCCAGTTGGCTGTCTGCCTGTCTGCCAGTGAGTTAAAGTGTCCTCTTTGGTGTAATCCACTGGATAATAAAACATGGAAGATTTCACGTGTTACTGATTTTCATTCCTAATTCATTATGACTTTATCCTTTAGAAGTGTTCTCATATAAATTAATAGAAAGATAATATTAAACTCAGACACCAGAGGAAGGGGGTGGGGGAAGGCCAAATGAAAACACACAAATTGTCAGGTGCCCGAGTGGAGGCAGTAAATTAGCAGTTTTGCTGTAAATCAGGTTTATGCTTTGCACTTTAAAGGTAATTGTTAAAATCACTCCAAAAATAAGTAACCGATAAAATGAATAATGGGCCAATTTGCATCATTCGAGCTCAGTTAGCTCTGCAGCCTGACGTAGGCACACCTGCTCTGTCTCACACAGATCATTTGGCTCTGACAGAGAAAACGCTGTTTTCTCCAACTCTGGAATCTGCTAGATTCAAAGGTCAGCCTGATAAGTACAGGATTCAAGTTCATTCACTTGGAGCAGAGGATAATCAGTTGGAGCTGCCTGCTGTGGCTCTGACACGTTGGGAGGGCAAGGGCAGCTTGCCAAGAGAAGCCACAAGGAACAACTGCTGATGTAGCTGTGGGAATCTTGACTCAGTCTCTCATTAAGTCAACAATCTTTTTCCAGGTGGATTTTTTAAGTCCCTACTTTGTCCAGAGAGCTGGGCTCGGCCCTCAGTGGGATGCAAGTTTAGGAAAAACAAGGTCTTTGCTCTCAAAGGAACAAGGGAACATAGTCCTAGAATTAGAAGGATTCTGAGAGACCAACAGGTATAATTTGATCATTTTACAAGTGAGGAAATTGAGGCTCAGGAAGGTAAAGGGGCTTATTATTTGTCTTACTCTAAGTGGCTAGGATAGAGGTCTGGGTCCAAAGTCAAGAAGAACTAAGATCAAATCTAGTCTTAGAAACTTCCTAAGGGTATGACCCTAGGAAAGTCATCTAACCGCTACTTGCCTCGGTTTCCTCATCTGTAAAAATAAAATAAAAAAGGGACCTACCAACCAGGGTTATTGTGAGGTTCAAATGAGATAATAAATGTAAATTGCTTCCCCTAGCATTTGGCACATAGTAAGTGCTATATAAATGTTAGCTATTATAATAATTATTAAATTATATTATATTTAAATTATCATTATTATTAAAACCTTATGCTTTTATATATTGCTTTAAAGTGACTCAGGGCTATGAGGGGGCAGAGTAGGATTACTTGATGAACAAAAAGACAAGCAATGATAATTATGTTAAAATAATGACAATAATAATAGAAACCATAATAAGAAAGGCAACCACATTGACATAGTAGATAGAGCTTGGAGTCAGGGAGACATAAGTTCAAATCCAGTCTCAGATATTTACTATCTATGTGACCCTGAGCAAGTCACCTAACCCCTGCTTCATTTTCCTTATCTGGAAAATTGGGCTAATAACAGTACTTAACTTGAAGGATCATTTTGAGGATCGAATGATATATTGATTGTAAATAACAGAATGTGGCAATAGTAAACTCTTTATTAGCATTTATTATGGTTGTCATTGTTATTTGGACAGACAGTAAATCTTGATTCAGGATTTGAATCCGTATAACCTCCTAGAGTTCTCACAATGGGCTAATCACTTCACCTCCTAAAGCCTTGCTTTCCCTATCTATAAGATCAAGGAACTGGGCTAAATGAACTCTTAAAATCCTTGATAGCTCTAGATATGTGATCTTTTGGACCTAGGTGCTTTAACTTCAAATCCAACACTCTGCACTCAACACCCATGGACTTCTTCATGGAACTTAAAGTCTAGTAGGAGGATGGGATACACAGCAAAAGGGAATGGGATGGATTTGGAGTCAAAAGACCTATGTTTAAATCCTATCTTTTCTACTTATTGTCTGTGTTACTTTGGATAAGTCATTGAACCTCTCTGGGGCTTGGTTGTCTCATTTATAAAATGAACACATTGTGGTAGGTGACCTCTAAAGTTTCTCTTCTGTTTCTAAATCACTGATCCATCCTTCATTATTTTGTGGGTTTTTTATTTCATCAATTTGGCCAATCCCTCTAACAATTCAGATTGTGACTCATTTCCATACTAGTAAGTGGATAGAAGATTCATCATTCTGGTGATGAGACTCTCTGACCTTAGCTAGGCTGGCCATCAGTTGACCAGCCATGGAGCCCCTATCTGAAACTGTTCCAGCTTTGTATACCCTGCCAGAGGCTATACTCTAATGGTAGAACTTTCAAGGATTCAGGGTCACCTACACCCTGTAAGGAGGCATCAGGGAAGATTTTACTAGAGGACAGAGAGCTATAATATACAATAACTCAGAAGTGCATTAGAGGGATGAGGATAAATTGTTTCATGAGGTCAGAGAAGGAAGGTTCTCAATGATGGCTTGGCCTGAACAAACTTATCTCTCTTTCCTCACTCTGCATGGCCCCCCTTCCTATATTCTTTAATCCAGTCAAATTGTCCTTGTCATTCCTCTTACACAGAATTCTCTGTCTCATTATTTTGTGTTAGTAGTGGCTATCTTCCACACTTGGAATGCAATCCCTATTCACTGATACCTGATAGAATCCCTCTCTTCTTCCAAGATGCAGTTTTTTAAAACCTTTACCTTTCTTCTGGAAATCAATACTTCGTAGTAGTTCCAAGGTAGAAAAATATGTAAGGGTTAAAAATGATTTGACTAAATTTATGAGTTAAAAAAAAGATTGCTGTGGTTGCCATTTATAAAAATTAAAAATTATATTATAAGTATGTTAGTAGCTTTGGTAGCTTTATTACAGCAGGGTAGAGATAGTAAAGAGGGAAATTTAGGAAGGAGGTAGAAAATATTGCCTAGCTAAAAACCCTATAATTGCCTATCTGAAGGAATCCAGCTCAACTCTGACGAAGGCTTTCTCAGGTCATGATCTCCAACCAAGAGTCACAGAAGTCTCTTCAATAAGATTCTTACCAATCCAGAATCAATCTCCAATGCAGAAGTTCAGAGCAGAAGAATCCTTCCAATGCAGAAGACCCTCCAATGCAGAGACACCATTGCAGAAGTCCTCCCTTAGCAAGAGCCACTAAGGCAGCAGAAGGAATCAGAATGCCCTTGGCTGATTTTTTTATACGTGGTTTTCTCCATGCCACTTCCTGTCTCTCTGGTTTCTCCTTCCTTTCACCATGGACTGGTCTATCACATCTCAGGAACTAGGGGGTGGAGAGTGCTGTGCTTGTGGCCTTTTAGGGCATGCACTTTCTTTCTTAATGACTTAATAAGTGTTTAAGTAGGGGTATTTTAAGTTCTTGATTGATTAACTTAAAATAGACAAAGAGAATAAAAATTCCCTTTCACAATCCCCCCTGTGATTCTATTGGGAGATGAGCATGTTGAAATCTCTCAGATTTAAATGCCTAGTCTCCCCAGTAAATCATTTCAAATATCCTGCTTATTCTTCTAAAGATCTTATAGCTAAAAGGTGCATACAATACTGTACTTCCTAAGGGGAATCTACAATAGTTGGAGATAAGAGGGAAATAAAAGAGGAAGAGAGCAAAACCAATGATTGGTAGACGCATTGACAAAAAATCAATTAGGGGAAATCCCCTTTGGCATAAGGGTTTACATTAAAATAAATGTGTTGAACCCCCTTTAGTTCGGTTCATTACATCACAAAGTTCATTCTGGATCTTCTGATGTAGTGTATGGTTTCCACAGGCTTCTTAAGGAACCTTCTCCAAACAGTTCATTTTCATGATTTTGGGAGTTAGTGGGCTTCTTTTCCTCAAATTTTCTTCAAAAATCTTGCATTTTAAATCTTGGATTTCAGGAAAATTATATGACAAGAAGAGGTAGATGAATGGGGTTAAGTGACTTGGTCAGGGTCACACAGCTAGGAAGTATCTGGCACCATATTTAAACCCAAGAACTCTTATCTCCAAACCTATCTCTCTATCCACTAAGCCCCAACATGGCCATTTCTTATGGATCCAAGAATAGAAAGCTGAGAGTAGAAACTCATTCCTAAACACCAGAACATGGATTTAGAGCTGGAAAGTCATCAAGGCCAAGCCCATCAGATAACAGAAATCATCTACTCTAATCATTTGGGGGATTTAACAGCTTGGGGTGGTCTTTGGAACCCTTTTTCCAAGTCATGTCTTAAATGTATAAAATAAAATACAAAAGAGTACAAAGAAAGCCAAGTATGTTGAAATAGAGTTGTCAAAATATTTCTTTAAAAATATGCTCATGGGGAGCAGTTAGGTGGTTCAAAGCACCAGACCTGGAATTGGGAGGTCCTGGGTTCAAATTCAGTCTCAGACATTTCCTCACTGTATGACCCTGGGCAAGTCACTTAATCTCGATTACCTCTCCCTTACTGCTCTTCAGCCTTGGAACCAATACACAGTATCAATTCTAAGACAGAAAATAATGACTTAAAATTATGTTTATGGACTCTCAATTAAGAACCCTTTCCCTTGTCTAACTCCATCATTTTAGAGACAGCTAGACATCTACATGATGCACAGAGAGCCGGGCCAGGAGTCAAGAAAATCTGAATTCAAATCCAGCCTCAAGCACTTACCAGCCATGTGAACCTAGACTAGTTGTTTAATTTTCATTTGCCTCAATTTCCACAACTCTAAAATGGGAAAAATGGATAGTATTTACCTTCCAGGGTTATGGTAAGGATCTAATGAGATAATACTTGCATATTCTTGACACAGTGCCTAGTACATAGTAAATGCTATGTAAATCTGTTATTGTTACTATTATCATCATTACAGATAATTAGTCAGATAACAATGGGGCAACCACATAGTTCAGTGGTTAGAGTTCTACATGTGGAGTCAGAAAGGCTCATTTTCCTGAGTTCAAATACTGCCTCAGATACTAGTTGTACGACCCTGGTGAAGTCACTTAACCTTGTTTGTCTCAGTTCCTCATTTGTAAAATGGGATGGAGAAGGAAATAGCCAACTGCACCAGTATCTTTGCCAAGAAAACCACAAATGTGGAAACAAGGAGTGGGACGCGAATGAAAAGATTGATTAACAACAACAAATCAGATGACTAGAAAGAGGAAACGAGGAAGTCAGTTAAGTGGCCAAGCCAGAAATAGGTCTTTCACTTCACCAGCAGCATGTTTTCAGTGAATTATGTCATCTCCCAAGGTATGTGCCAGCTGTGGGAACATGGCATAAGACACATGACCTCTACAGCCCTTATTGGAAGTCAGAGGTTCTAGATTTGGATTCTTCTACCAGCTCGGAGACCAGTATTCTTTCTGTGACTTCATGCTAACAATCTAATCCGACATCTTTGATCATTCCCCCAGGCATTGGCAGGACAGAGCTCTTCCCACACTGGGGTCTAAGGAAAATGTCATTGCTGTCTTGTGACTCACTTAGGAGGCTGCTGGATCAGATAAGGAATTACAGATCATCAGCTTTCAAGCCCAAAGGGACACTCCAGTGTCTACTAATGCAGTTACCCAAGTTGTAGGAAACGAGGTTCCTTGGGAATGGATCTGGGCCTGCACCTTTTTGGGGGGTGATGGGGAGCGGGAAAGCTTCCTCCATATTGCCACACCTGACTTGTGTGCCAGCGAGTCATTAGCGGAGTGTTTTGATTGGTTTGTTTCAAAGGGGCTCATTATTTTTACAGGGAACAATTTCTAACAATTTTACTTGTCACTCACGGAGGCTGCTGCTAAGTGGAGCTATGCAGGCCGTTATAAATACATTATCTGATACCTCCAACAAGCCCTTGCAGGTAAAAATAATCCCCGTGGCATTTGCATTTTGTAGCCCAGATGTGAGGTTCATTTTTGTTCTGCCTAGAGCTTCTTCATGTCTTTCTATACCTTTTCCCCTTTCATTGGAGAAAAAGTCAGAGAGAGAGAGAAAGGGAAAGAGAGAGAAAGAGAGAGAGATTGATAAAGAGAGATTGAGAGGAGGAGAGAAAGATTTTGATAAAGAGAAATTGATAGAGGGGGGAGAGAGAGAATGATAAAGAGAGATTAAGAGGGGGAGAGAAAGATTTTGATAGAGATTGATAGAAGGGAGAGAGAGAGAGAGAGAGAGAGAGAGAGAGAGAGAGAG
>NW_025398689.1:0-5288 GCF_016433145.1 Gracilinanus agilis | reverse complement strand
AGAGGTTAAGAGCTGCTTCTTACTCTGCCGCCATCTTAACCCGGAAGTTGTCAAACTGATTTTTAAACCCAACATTAGGCCCCCACATCCAGATGTAGTGATTAGAGAAATCAGGTCACAGGATGGATGGATACCGAGTCAGACCCCTTTGTGTGACTCCCTTATGACCAAAATTTTTTATTATTAAAATTATCATAATCTATATTTTCAGGATAGCCTCAAGTTTTGTAGCATAGATATAAAATTTCTTTATAAAAATCCATTTATAGAACTTTCTTAAAGAATTCCCTAGTATACTCTATAATCAACCAGCATTTAATGAGTTAATAACTACATACTCAGTAAAATAACAGGAGCTGCTTCAATCCCTCTCAGAGTTTGAAGGCCATAGCATGGCAAAACAAAAATACCTTTTTGCCTCAATCCTTTCTCACACTGAATTTAACCCTGTGAAACCAAAACATTTTCACACTTCACTACTTTCCCACATTAGACTAATCCCTCTGAATTTGGGGGTTCTCACACTCTAATCCATTTTTGAAATATGTTGAAGGTTCTTTTATAAAAATAAAACTTAGATAAAGTAGAGTTTTGGTAGCTTTGGGGCATGTTTAGTCTCAGTGTAATCTATAGGTAGGATTTTGTAGAAATACGTTTTGTGTGCCAAAATTTTATGTAACCAGTGTAATCTTGATTTTCATTTGTTTTGAATTTGAAATGTAAATTTTCTCAGCATTTTTGTGACTGTGAGAGAACAGTATAAAATAAAGATTCTATAGGAAGTAGAACAGAAAAGTTTTCGAAAATCCACTGTGTCTGACTCTCTTTTTTCTCACCTAAACCATACACCTTTCCAGACCCCTAGAGCTGCTGACTGGCTTCCAGCAGCAGCAATTAAAGACATTGTGAAAATACAAACTAATTCTCAGTGCAGTACACATCTGCACATCTACAGTAAATACAGGTGATTTCTTGGGGCTTTAAATATCACCATGAAAATAATGTGTCAGGATGCTATAGAAAATGAATGAGTAGCAAAATTTTAGAGAGACTGGAAGGCCTTCATGGATGGCAAGCTTTGAGTTGGCCTTTAAAGAATGGTTAGGACAAAGACAAAAAAATGTTATTCCAAGAATGGGGAGCAGCATGAACAAAAACACAGAGGAGGAAAATCATATGGTATGTGTGTAGCACTGTGAGGGAGCCTAAAGTATTTCAAAGGAGAAAGGCCAAAAAGGCAGGGCTACATCAGATTGTGGAGATGATGAGAGGGAAAGAAGTTTGAACTTTTCCTTTCTTTTTTTTTAAACCCTTACCTTTCAACCTTAGATTCAATACTGTATATTGATTCCAAGGCAGAAGAGCAGTAAGGGCTAGGCAATGGGGGTGAAGTAACTTGCTCAGGGTCACACAGCTAAGAAGCTGAGGCCAGATTTGAACTTAGAACATCCTGTCTCTAGACCTAGCTCTCAATCCACTGAGCTATCCAGGTGCCCCTGAACTTTTCTTACGACATCACCAAAGATTTCTGAGCATACAAGTTTCATGAGCAGATAGATGAAAGATTATTCTGCCACAAATGTGAAGGATAGTGCTTAGTGGGCAGAGAATGAAAATAAGATAACTTTTTAGGATGTTATTGGCATAGACCACCAAAGTGTGCCTAATGGACAGAAAAGCATTAAAACCATGGGTCTTAAGATATATATTCAAAAGTTTAAAAAAAGAATAAAGATAATAAATTTTAACTGGTTGAAAACCACTTATTCCTGGCCAATTTCATTGTAGGATCAAATATAAATAGAATTCACAGAATGTTTCATTTTCCTATTTTTGTAAAGGAATTAGAATTTACCATCACAACATGAGAACTGGATCTACTTAGTCACTAAGTGGAGAAAGGGGACAAGATAGAAAAAAAGAGATGTCCACACAAGTGTAATAATTGAATAAATTAATTTTATGACCAATCAATTAATAAATATTTATTAAGTGCCTTCTGTGTGCCAGGATAGGAGCAGCAAGATGACTCAGTAGATAAAGTGCTCTACCTAGAGTCAGGAAGCCCTCAGTTCAAATTTAGTCTCAGACATTTGACATCTGTGTGACTTTGGGAAAATCATTTAACTTCTCCTTACTTTAATCTACTAGAGAAGGAAATGGCAGATCACTTTAGAATCTTTGCCAAGAAAACTCCATGGACAGTATTGACATGTTATGTTTCATGGATCACAAAGAGATGGACACAGCTGAATGATTGAACAACTAAATGGGCCAAGTATTATGGTAGGTATTAGGTATACAAACACAATAATTGAATCAATTGTTATTTACAAGAAGCTTAGATCTAAAAGGAGAAGAAAACATATCGATAAGCACAAAAATAATAAATTTAACAAAAATAAACTCAAAGAGGTTAAATGGAAGATAGTTTGAAAGGGAGGTCACTCTAGTTGAATGGATCAAGAAAGCCTTCATGTAAAAGATGGTACTTGAGAGAGAGAGAGGATTCTATACAGAAAGATTTGGAGAAAGAAGAAATTCCAGACATAGCATATGGCCAGTACAATGTAAAATGGGAAGGAAATGGAAAGTTCTATGTGAGGAACAGAGTAGACCAGTTTGGTGGCATTATTGATTTCAGAAAAGGTTGGGGGAGAAGGTCCAATAAATCTGGAAAGGTAAACACATGACTTTAAATTTTATTCTAGTGGCAATAGCAGGTCATTGATGTTTATTGAATAAGTGAGTATTTTAGTCAGTTCTAAACCTAAAGAAAATTAGTAGCAAGATGGACTGGAAAGAAAAGACACTTAAAATCAGGGAGATTTAATAAAGTGACCATTATAATAATCTAGGGAAGAAGTAATAAGGGCCTGAACTAAGGTGTTAGTTGTGTGAATAGTGAAAAAAAGATCTGAAGCAACATATATTGTGGATGCAAAAAAGGCAAAAGTTGGCAACTTTTGTAAATTTTTTGTATTTTGTAAATATGAATTAAAGGAAGAGGAGTCAAGGATAGCACTGAGATTACAATCCTAGGAGACTTGAAGGCTATTAAGTTCTTCAACAGAATTAGGGAAGTTTGTTTTATAGCAGGGAGAGATTTGAAGCAGGATTTGGGGGGAAGGATAACAAGTTTCACTTTGAACACATTGAGTTTGAGATGTCTCCAAGTCATCCAATTTGAAATGTATGATAGGCAATTGAAGGTAGAGGATGGAAGTTTACTGTGGAAACTGAATCAAGAGCAAATAGGTGATAAGTAAACTCCTAAGAGCTGGTAATGTCACTAAGGTATAGAGTATAGAAAGAGAAGGAACTAGGAACTAGGACAGAGACATGGGGAACATTCATAGTTAGATTTCATTATATACATGATAAATTAGAAAAAGAGATTAGGGATATCCTTTCTTAATAGCCTCCTATATAATTCCTTTCAGAGATTCCCACCCTGGAAGCAAATTTTTATATTATTGCTTAATATTTCATGATTACAAAAGAAAGGTGATGGGGTAAGGAAAGAATGAGATATCTACTTATGCTTGAGGAAGATGTCAATATTCAACTTTATATAGGTCACTACTGTCATAGGGGAGCAAATTGATGAACCCCTGGGTTCGGGAAGGAAACCATTCTCAAGAATGAGAGGATTCCAAACTTAGCTTAAAAGTAAAAAAGAAAGATTTATTAGTAAGATAGGATTAATGGCCAGCAAGACAGCATGAGTAGAGCAGCCATGGGAGGCTCCCCCCCCCCCCCCCCGCCCCGGTCCCCCAGTTCTCGCCCTTTTGTATCCTTTCCGGGAGTGTGTACGTGACTCCCTGCACTCAGGCACTCAGTTGGTGCAGGGTCTGTCCTAGACCCTTGGGGCCTAGACTGTCCAGGTGTGTCCTGGAGGTGTATCTCTTTGCCTATCTCAACTCAAAGGAATTCCAAGGACAATGGTCCTTGCCTTGGGGGTCTCAAGAGCAGGAAGGGGGAAGGGAATTCCCCTGCTCACAGCCTGCCAGAGTCAAGGGGTACAGGGTCCCTGCCATCTCTGCACAATGCCCATGTCAACTACAAAGATCAATAATGTTGAATTAGGCTTGGAGGAAGACCAGAGCATTTTTATTATAGATCATAAGATGAATTCAGAATAAAACTGTAATAAATGACTCCATCATAAATTTTCCTAGTTATTCTCCTTTGTCAGAGTATGACTACTAGAGGTGGTAAGAGCTCAACTCTTCAACTTGTACTGAAAAGTGACAAAATGGAGGTCATGGATATAAGAGAGGTAATATAACTAGTAATGACACAGCAAGGTCTGAGTTCAAGTTCCATGCATTTTTTTCAAATAGAGTTATCTACCTAAGTTCATTGAGTAAGGAAATCAGTTTATAAATTTGCAAACCTCCTAAGTAGATATGAGCCATTTTCAGTTAAGAGCCATCTTGGCTATTGGCCTTCCTACTTATTTCAGTCTGACATTTTTCTCTCTACATCTAGCACTCAGTGGACCCTTAAGGAAATTTATCGTAGTGGGCAATGCTATAATTAATGCCTAAGCCTGCTATTTTGGTAAATGGCATCTGTTTTCATTTTTCTTGTTTGTTTTCCTCATATTTACATCCAGTTATAATCCTCAACAAGCAGCCCTGGACTTCCGTGTTATTTATTATTTCAATGTGGAGGGCAATTAAATATAATTAGCTGGGTGATTATCATTTGCTGGTAGAATTTGCTCTGAATGCATGTGCTCCCTTGGGGAGTTGCTTTCTATTTCCTGCACCACTGATCTGATGCTCTTTAGGGAGAGCTGCTTTTTTTGCTTCTTCCTTATTTACTGCTCCACTGATCTGGGGCTGGAAGAAAGTGTATGAAAATCACTATGCAATAGCCCGTGAATAACTATCACAGTGAGCTAAAAGCCAGGGCTTAGAACTGACTTCTCCACCCTGAGAAGGTGAGTAAACACCATATTCAGCCCAAGGTGAAATGTAAGAAAAAGTTCAAGTAGAGGCAAAGAAATCTAGGTAAACCATTCAGTGCCTAGCCCTTCTTTATGGAAATAGTGTCAGCAAAGCATTGATCCCATGAAAAACCTAATTCCTTTAGACATGCATTTATCCAAGATCACTAGGAAAATAATTTTTCTATAGGAAAGAATTTTCCAGATAAACTATCTCACCATAGCAGATAGGGAAAAAAATCCAAAGTAATAAACAAAGAAGGCAACAAATATATTTGTTGCCTTCTTTGTTTACATATATATTTAAATGTATCTATATATATATATATAT
>NW_025398688.1:0-7548 GCF_016433145.1 Gracilinanus agilis | reverse complement strand
CTCTCTCTCTCTCTCTCTCTCTCTCTCTCTCTCTCTCTCTTTCTTTCTCCCTTAACTTCTATGTATTGGCTCCTTGGTAGAAGAGTGGTAAGGGTGGGCAATGGGGGTCAAGTGACTTGTTCAGGGTCACCCAGCTGGGAAGTGTCTGAGGCCGGATTTGAACCCAGGACCTCCCATCTCTAGGCCTGACTCTCCATCCACTGGGCTACCCAGCTGCCCCTAGACCTTAGAGATTTCAACGAACTTGCCCAAGGTCACAATGCTAGAAAGTGGCAGAGCTCAGTCAATCCCTAAATTGAAAAATACATTGCCCAGGTACAGAATAGGGAGGACATGGCTAGATTACCCTTCAGAAGTGTATTCGATGGTAATATGTATTGTATGAAAATACTTGTATGACCTATAGCAGACTATTTACTATCAGGCAGTGGCGGGAGCTGGGGGCAGGGTAGGGACAGAATCTGAATCATAAAATGCTGGAAAACAATTGTCAAAAATTGTGCCTATATTGCTAGACCCATTTTCCATGGTGATCAGGGGAAAAGGAAAAGAAGTGGTATATTCTAAAATATTTATAGCAGCTCTCCTTGTGGTGGCAAAGACCTGGAAATTAAGGAGATGCTCATCAATTGGGGAGTGGCTAAGCAAATTGTGCTGTGTTTGGGATGGAATATTACTGTGCCATAAGAAATGATGAGCAGGCTAATCAAAACAAAACAAAACCAAAAAACTGGAAAGAACTGCATGAGATATTGAAGAGTGTAAAATGAGTAGAACCAAGAGAAACTTATATGCAACTACAGATTTAATACTTGAGAAATAACTTGTGAATATCACCTCTGGAGAATGAACTGAAAAACGGAAACGTGAAAGATATAATCTACATCTACATATCTGTCTCCTTGATGATCTCTTCTATGATGAGGAGAGAGAAGGGAGGGGCCGAGACACTTGTAAATAAATTCTATTAATAACAAATAAGTTTCTACATGTAATTTTTAAAAAATGAACAAAAAGAAAACAAGTATATTTGTTTAAATCTGGCTGCAGACACTTTCCAGCTGTGCGACCTTGGACAAGTCACTTGACCCCCAACTGCCTAGCCCTTACTGCTCTCCAGCCTTGGAACTGATATTTAGTTCTAAGAGATAAGGTAAGAGTTTTAAGAAAAAAGAAGTACATGCAGAAGTGGAATCTTACTGGAGGCAGCTCTAACCAGCTTAGAGGTGATTGTTTCCATTTCAATGTGACCATTCATACCTAAGAAATTGCTACGATTCCCACCTTAATTTATTGCTTTGTTGATTGTCTAGAGCAGTGATTCCCAAAGTGGGCGCCGCCGCCCCCTAGTGGGTGCTGCAGCGATCCAGGGAGGTGGCGATGGCCACAGGTGCATTGATCTTTCCTATTCATTGCTATTAAAATTTTTTTAAAAAGTAATTTCCAGGGGGCTAAGGAATATTTTTTCTGGAAAGGGGGCGGCAGGCCAAAGAAGTTTGGGAACCCCTGCTCTAGATTTTTAAAAAGGGTTAATAATGGAGGCAGCCTGTATGGATTCATTTCTTTCTTTCCAGAGAACCTGTTTGTTAAACATTTACCAGCATGCAGGTATTTATATTGTGCTGTAAGAATTGCAAAGTGTTTTACAAACTACATCTTCTCCCAACACCAGCCAACTGCGACCCAAGTCTTTTGCCCCACCAGGAGAATGTCACGCTATCTGAATACCGGATGCTTTCCATAGTCTATGCCAGTGGATTCATTGGCATGGCATTGCCATGCAGCCCAAACAATCAGAGAGCAAAGATGACTGTCTTCTGTGGTTCTTGCCTTGGGTCATTAGTCTAGTGGTCCAGGCTCCACCCCTGGCCTAGTTATGTTTTTTTTTTTTACATTTTTAAACCTTTAACATCTGTGTATTGTCTCATAGGTGGAAGAGTGGTCAGGGTGGGCCATGGGGGTCAAGTGACTTGCCCAGGGTCACACCGCTGGGAAGTGTCTGAGGCCGGATTTGAACCCAGGACCTCCCGTCTCTAGGCCTGACTCTCAGTCCACTGAGCTACCCAGCTGCCCCTCCCTGGCCTAGTTATCTGGCTGAAACCCAGGAGAGGAGAATTGGTCACACGTCTGGCTACTAGCTTGATTTCTTTTCCAGCTCAGCACCAGATTGGACGTAGCCTAACTTCCAAAGTTTGCCACTAGCGCCAAGGCTTCCATTTATCACCAAAGGCATTGAATTGTTTCATTGACTCCAGCAGGTTCCAGTTATCAGGAGAATGTGGTTTGTTAAGGCAGCTGAAGCTTGAAAGGCGCTATCTGTTTAGAAAGGGCGCAGAATTCCTACAGCATCCTAATTACTTCACGCAAAAGCCAGAGAATGGCTCCGAATGCAGAATTTGGAGAACGAAGGGAAAACTTGCAGAATCCTGTGAAGATGGCCTCATGGCAATTTACATTCGGCCCACGTGGTATGATTTCTGGCTCTGTGACCCCCGTCTCTGAAAGGAAAGCCTGGCAGTAGGGCTGGCTGAAGTACCAAGAAGATGTTAGAAATTCATTTCTTCAGAACCAGCCAGTCAGGGGATCAGCTTCAAAATGGTGCCCATTCTGAACCGCCTCAGATCAGATCAGATTCAAGCGGCTGATTCATTCAACTGCTCCCAGTTACCCCCCAAAGTAATGGTGTACACAGGTAGCTAGGCAACACAGCTCTCAGCCTGGGGTTGGAAGGTCCTGGGTTCAAATCTGACCTCAGACATTTTCCTAGCTGGGCATGTCACTTAATTCTTTTTTTTTTTTTTTTTTGCTATGGTTCTATTTTATTTTGTTTCATTTTAAACCCTTAACTTCTGTGTATTGGTTCCAAGACAGTAGAGTGGTAAGGGTGGGCAATGGGGGTCAAGGGACTTGCCCAGGGTCACCCAGCTGGGAAGTGTCTGAGGTCAGATTTGAACCCAGGACCTCCCGTCTCTAGGCCTGACTCTCAATCCACTGAGCCACCCAGCTGCCCCCATGTCACTTAATTCTGATTGCTTAGGCCTGACAGTCTTCTGCCTTGAAACAATACAGAGTATTAATTCTAAGACAGATTGTAAGGGTTTAAAAAATAGTATTCTATCAGGGCAGATAGCAAGCCATACCTATAGACAGGAGGTCCTGGGTTGCAATCTGACCTCAAACACTTCCTAGCTGCGTGGCCCTGGGCAAGCCACTTCCCTCCCATTGCCTAGCCCTTACCGCTCTTCTGTCTTGGAACCAATATACAGAATTGATTCTAAGATGGAAGTAGAAAAAAAGGACCTGTTCTGAGCCAGGAACTAGGGATACAAAGGCTAAAGGGAAATAGTCCCTGCCCTCAAGGAACTTACATTCTATTGAGAGAGTCAATATAAACACATATAAGAATATACAAAATTTCTATATGCATATGTGTGTCTATTATATAAATATAGATGTAAAAATTTACACGTATCTATATATACAAAGTAAACACACACACAAAGTAAATAGTGATAACTTTGGAAGGAGGACTTTAGCAGCTTGCGGGGAGGAGAGTAGTGATCAAGAAAGATCTCATTCTAGAAGGTGATAGATAATTAAGCTGTGTAACCTGGTATGAGTTCCATCACCGCTCTGAGTCTCAGTTTCCCTATTTGCAAAATGGGGAACAGTGAAATCGCCACCACGATCACAAAGATAAAACTAAGCCAGGGCTCATCCTCAAGCAGTTTTCTTTCTACCAGCCCAGCGATAGGCAAACTCCGGCTCACGGGCCAGATGCGGCCCCCTGAAATGTTCTATCTGGCCCAGCGACATTCTTCCTAATCTGACGAAGACAATGATTGGATACTTCGAAAAAGTTGCCTTAGAAACAGACTGACAGATGAGCATTTCCTTTCCTTTGGCCCCTCTTTCAAAAGTTGGCCCGTCATTGCCCGTGACGATTGTTGTTCATGCTTCATTTGGAAGAGGACCAGTGATATCTTCACTTGCACATGAACTGGATTTAAGTGAGGCCGAGTTATATAAACTCTTCCCGAGTCATCCAAGTCCAGTGGCAAGACGAAAGTCAGGAAGACGGCTAATGGCCCAAGATGCAGCAGACGACCGTAGCATCTTCCATGTTTAAGCAAGCTCTGAGTGCTCCCTCCATGGCACCTGCTTCAGCCACCTTTATGTCTACTGGAGCAAAACGTTCCCTTGACACCCATTCCACTGGGGAAAGTATTCGGCTGCCTGGGGTAGTCATTCCCCGAAGTCACCGATGGCCTTTGACATCTCTGGGGTACCTTCGGCCTGGTTTAACCCATATGCTGGGACAATGTTTTTGGGATGTGTTGCATCAGGTGGTTAGATTGGATGATCTCTGAGATACCAGGGTTGAGGCCCGCCCTGCCCCTCACCGTCCTTAGGCCTCTCACCTTTCTAAGCGTTTTGGGCCCCTCATCTCTAATGGACCAGTATCTACTCTCATTATACTCCCTACCTCCCCAAGAGGATCAGAGCAATTATTCTGGGAATACAGACGGAGCTCTGACTAATCCCTTAAATTCTTTTAAATGACATCATTTCAAGAAATCCGTGCTTTCTCCTCCATCTCACCAGCCCGGAGACGATTTTATTTTTCAGTTGATTTCCTTTCTCTTTGACTTCTCCATAAATGCAATACCTCGGTTTCCAACTCGGCCATGCCCGTCCCTTCTCTCTTTGGGGGCTTTGATCCCATAAATAAGCTTATCTAAGTCTTTTCTCAGGCTCAGGTGGTCATAATAGAGTGCTAATTAAATTGATTTGAACACCATCTGCCTTAGCAGAGTCGTGCACATTTTTCAAAAATTCCCCAGATTTTTTTCTTTTTTTTTTTTGCTGGACTTAGATCTGAATTCACTGTTTGGCCTTCAGCAAATCATTCCATTTCTCTGAACCTCAGTTGCTCAATTTTTAAGAAGCCCCTAAATGACCTTTAAGGTCCCTCTTAGCCATCCTATGATATGCTTAAGATGGGCTCTGAGTTCTGCGTCTAGCTTACTCCTGTCAACGGGAAGAACATCAGTGGGGCCGGACCCAATCTTGGCTCTTTCTCTCTAGAACTTCCTTCTTTCTTGTCTGCATGTATGGCTTCCCCTGGGAGCTTCCCAGTGTGCTTCATGTACAGGCTTCCCCAAAAAGAGAAAAGTGCCCTCAGCTCCCATCTGAATACATAATCAAACTAGATGGTACTTCCAGGTTAGCCTCTATGTACCCCAATCAAGCGATCCGTCCATAAAGAGCATTTACAAAGGGCCTTCCAAGTGCCAGACATTGCGTTAAGTGCTGGAGATATGGAGAAAAAACCAAAATAATCCCTTTCCTCAAAGAGCTTATACTCTAATGAGGAAAACAACATGACCGCATATAGGTGTATTATCCCATCTGAAATGACTGATGAGAACTGCTATTGTTCACTCTCAGGGTTCTAGCTGTAACCTTAAAAGGCTGAGTATCTAGTACCGTCACTCACAAGCCCCCACTAGTATTTTTTGAAGTGACAGAAATCAGTCAGACGTCAATTAGGTTTTAGCAAAAAGTATTTCTTTGCTAGGATGATGTAGTAAAAATGGTCGGTGCAAAGCATTCCCCTCAAATCGAAGGCACGGTCGCCTTCTGCACACACACTTAGGGATGACATCATCGAGTTTAATATACAAAGATAATGAGGTGCGCACATAGGAAATAGGTGGCAAAAAGGTCCCCTGGAAGTCCTAAAACTAGGAATCTTTTTCTTTCTTTGTGGTATCCTCGTGAAATTTCCCTTAGGTGTAGTTCTCTGCCCAGAGCATTGCTGACTTTCTAGAATTCATAGCCAGAAGTCTCTGTGCCATAAAAGGTAATATTCCCTAAAGCCTCTTCCTCTCTCCAGTGGCTATCGTTCTGTAGCTCTGGGTCATATTTATCTTTGGGGTAGATCTCTCTGCATCAGGTTGAGTGCATTTTCTCTCACCAGGGCAGTTTCTCCAATAATGTGGTTGATAAAGGTTGAGAGAGTGTATCACTCCCTCTGGGTTCGCTTACCCTCACTCCGATTGATGCCCTCTGGTCCAAGCATAAGGGCATATCTACTCAAGGCCCACCAGGCAGGCCCTGAATCCCTTCACCACTTGATTGTTCCATTCTAGACAGCTCGCCAAAGAAGTAACTGAACTCAAGAGGTGCTACTTGAACTTCTCAACCAATCACAAGACCTATTCCGGGTGTTGCCATCTGCCTCTTATCCGACGTAGAGAAGCTCTATGATTCTGTGAAACTGATTAGGGGCTTGTCTACGTTTTGGGGCGAGGCTATTGGGAAATGCCATAGTGGGTCAGTAAGTCAGTCAGTCAGTCACCAAGTTTGTACTATGCGTCAAGCACTGGGGATTCAGAGAAAGTAGGTATTTGTAGACAATCTGTGCTCTTGAGGAGCTCACAGTCTAACAAGGGAGACGACCTACAAACAACTATCCAGGCAAGGGGGGATAGCCAGTGGAAATGCCCAGAGTTAGGAGATGGAGGGTCTTTCGTGAGGAGCAGCATGGAAGCCAGGCTCATCAGACTATATAGTATATGGTGGAGAGTGAGATAAAAGAAGACTGAATACCCATGTTATGTGGTAGCTATCCATCAGTTAGTCCCCTTTCTTGCTACATACTCAAGAGATATTCTTTTCCAGTCACATTTTTCTTAATTGGTTTCATTTATTTTGCTTCTTCTACAAATTTTTTTTCACGTTTAATATGTTCCAGCATGCATATGCCCACTATGTACCTTGCCACTGCATTCCGGTCGATCCTCACTTCCAGTTCTTTGGAGACGGTTGTCTTCCATGACTCATAGCCATGAAACATAATGAGAAAAATATTTGTGTTAATTCTGAAAAACAGTTTGGAACTATGCCCTAAAAGTCATTAAACTGCATATCCTGTGACCCGGTGATAACACTACCAGGCCTGTGCATGAAAGAGGCTGAAAATAGATTTTAGATTAGATCCTGGAGGTAATAGGGAGCCATTGGAATTTATTGAGAAGAGAGCGATGAGGTCAGACTTTCACTTTGGGAAAATCAGTTTGACAGCTGAGTGTAGGATGATTTTTGAGCTGTAAGAGCCTTGAAACAGGGAGACTAACCAAAAGGTTGTTGCAACAGTCTAGCTTAGTGGTTCCCAACCTTTTTTGGCTTGCCGCCCCCTTTCCAGAAAAAATATTCCTTCGCGCCCTGGAAATTAATTTTTTAAATTTTCATAGCAATTAATAGGAAAGGTAAATGCACCTGTGGCCATCACCGCCCTCCTGGATCGCTGCAGCACCCACCAGGGGGCGGTGGCGCCCACTTTGGGAATCACTGGTCTAGCTTCTCCTGCCTATTCCAGGGCTGCCACTGGGTTGTGGTGAATTGAAAAAGCTTAGGCCTCTTGTCTGCTTTATAAGCTGGTAATTAGTCATAACTATTTGATGGACTAGAGGTTAGAGTAGTGCCATCCAAGTGATAGAGGCAGCTATCTACATACAAAGAAAATGGTTAAATGTGTGTATA
>NW_025398687.1:0-8433 GCF_016433145.1 Gracilinanus agilis | reverse complement strand
AATTTATATAAAGCATATATATTTTAAAGCATATTTTATATTTTAAAGCATATATAAAAAGGTTTACATACACATATATGAATTATAAAAGTAGAAATCATCTCACCAAACATACACACAGTAAAGAAATCCTCTCTCTCCTGCCCCTGTTGCTGAGCACCGATGGACCTACCCATGAGTGGATCAGTTTCCTTCTCTGGGTCTTGGGTTCCTGATTTATAAAATCAGAGGTTAGACCAGCTGGTATATAAGTTTCCTTGCAGATTTAGCTCTATGATGCTGGCTATGATCCTAGGGTTAGGCACTGAATCTGTGAATGCCTTAGAATAGGGAACTCGTCATTAAGGAAATTCTTTCCCTTAATCTTCAACTTACAGACTTAGGGAGCTACCTAGAGGCTGGACAGATAAAGTGACTTGTGCCTGATCATATACATGGTCTATACATGCCTGAGGCAGGAATCAAAGTGGGATCTTCCTGACTCTAAGGTTGGTTCACTATCCTCTATATCATACTACTTCTAACCCCTAAGGATACTGGGAGGATTCAATAGTTTAATAAATAAATAAATAAACTTAGAATTCTTTGGAAATAGCACCATTTAAGGGCCAACTATTAATTCATATTGCTACAATTTCAGTTTATACACAATGATCTCATCCAGTGAGAACCCACTGCCAACGGGGCCAGGGTCAGTGTTCATTCCAGCTACTGGCCATTTGTTAGCTCTGCTCAGTTCTATGATTAGGTGCTGCACTCCAAACCTGTATAACCCTCTCTTAAGAAGGGGATGTGTTGCTACACTGCTTTCATTCCATCTCCCACCTTCGTGCCTTTGCCCAGGCTGTCCTGCCCCCTATACCTGGAATTCTGCCCTTCAACCTCTTGGAAAATCTAGAAGACTCAGCTCAGGTGTTATATCCTACCTGAGGTCTTCTCTGATTTCCCCAATTGTTATTTCCTAATCCCGCCCACCAAAATTGTTTTTAATTTAATTAGACCAAAATACTTGTTCTGTATTGTTCTATATAAATGTTTTCTACTTATTCTGTTCATTCTGCAGGAATCTTGCATTCATGAATCTGTACAATTGTTGTAGCGATGGATGAAATGGAAACGCCTTGAGGGCAGGCACTATTGTTGTGTTTGCCTTTAGATTCTGAGTGCCCAGAAAAGAATCCGGTTCCTAGTAGGTGCCAACCCAGTGCTGGTTCAATTCAGTGGCCAAAGGACTCGGTATAAATTCAACAAAGAGCGGCCACACAGGATCTCGCCTCTTCCATGGAATTCCTTCTGCCCTTGCTCAGGTCAGGAATGCATGAGCTGCCTCCCCAGATGATGCATTCAGGGGGGAGATGAAGGCTCTCCTCTGAGCCTGTGGTGGGAAAACATATTTAAATAGAAGCACATCTTTTATTATCAAGCCAGTGGGTTGAGTTTTTATTCCCCGTGGACTCGGATACCAGTGCTGAGCGGAGACCTTGGGGCTGCCTGATTCACGCCTGTTTCGTTTTTCTATTCAATCCATTTTCAGTGCAAAGGAGACATAAGCAGCGAAACCAATATCATTTTATTGGATCCAATGCACTGCCAGTAAAACAAATATATGTACACTCAGACCAATACACTTTTATTAAAACAAATAGAATTTAATTCAAACCAGCACCCAATACATGCTTTGGAGTTTTTTTCAGAGCAATGAAATTAAAGTCTACCAATACTTCTGCTCAATACATTTTCCCAATCAGATCCATTTGGCCAAAGTGAAATATATTTATCATAGGTAACACATTTTTATTAAAAACAAATTTACTGAAACTGTTTCCCTTTAAACCAATAGATAGTCATTCCAGCCAGTTGCAGAATTAGATCATAGAAACTGATGTATTTCTACTAGAGCCAAAAGCATTTCCATTTAGACCCACTTTAAAACAAGCTAATGAATAATGGAGCTGGAGCCGCAGAAGTCATGTCCACCATGAAACATCCTTGCAAAAAGCCCATCTTTTTTTGGACAGACCACGAAGACACACATTCTCCAAACAACATGTCCTTTGGCAAAACTGGACATCGTGCCGTGACTGTGGCGATAGAGATGGTCTGGCAGATGTTTAACAATTGACTCCCAGAGAGAAAGTTATGCACAGGACACATCTGTATGTTGAATCTGCATCACCAACATTTTCTCCATCACTTTTTTAAATCTAAACAATTAACAAATGATCAACTGAGCCCTGGCTTGCTTACTGAAAATTTAACAATCGACTCTCCCCACCCAGGTCGATAAGGTAGTAAGGAAGCCATCCAAGATACAATCAATGCCCCCTGGATATGGACCCAGAGGAGAGACAGTAGGGATAGGGGTATCCGTGTAAAAGCCCAAGTTTACCTGGAGACTTTACAGGAAAGTTCCTGTGGCCAAAAATTTCACATGGATCCAGAGAAAGAACTGTGGGAACAGAAACACAGAAGAAAAACAACTGCTTGACCATATGGGTCAATGGGGATATGATTGGGGACGTAGACTCTATGCAATCACCTAGTGCAGATATCAATAATATGGAAATAGATCTTGATCAATGACACATGTAAAACCCAGTGGAATTGCTCGTTGGCTATGGGAGGAGAGTGTGGAGGGAAGAACATGAATCCTGTAGCCATGGAAAAATATTCAAAATTAATTAAATAAATAAATGAACTTTAAAAGTTGTTTTTCATGTGGATAACCTGGTGTTGAAATTAGTGAGAGTCCCTTTTAAAAAAAAAGAGGATAGGGGCAACTATGTGGTTCAGAAGATAGAACACTATATCTGGAGATAGGAGGTCTTGGGTCCAAATTTGACCTGAGATACTTCCTAGCTGTGTACCTGTGGACAAGTCACTTAACTCCAGTTGCCTAGCTCTCACTGCTCTTCTGCCTTGAGACTGAAATTCAGTATTGATTCTTTTTTTTAAAACCTTTAACTTCTGTGTATTGGCTCCTAGGTGGAAGAGTGGTAAGGGTGGGCCATGGGGGTCAAGTGACTTGTCCAGGGTCACACAGCTGGGAAGTGTCTGAGGCCAGATTTGAACCTAGGACCTCCCATCTCTAGGCCTGACTCTCCATCCACTGAGCTACCCAGCTGTCCCCTTCAGTATTGATTCTAAAACAGAAGATAAAGGGTTTTGTTTTTTTTAAATGGTTAATTATTCATCTTTTAGCCCTCAGACTCTAGCCTGGAGGGAACAGAGCTATAACTAATCATTTTTTGTACCTGAGAGAAAGGAGAGAAAGGAGGGAGGACGCTGCAAGAGATGAAGAAACTTGGCAGGAAACTAGAAAGCTTGGCTGAATACATCATGAGGCTCCATGTTACTGCAGGGCTAGCCATGGATGGGAAAGGAGTGAGGGTAAACCAGGGGCTGAGGGTGCAGCCACCAGAAGGACAAAATATGCCCCAAGATGGTGCCCTTTGGGACCCTGGAGCAAAGTCCTGGCGGCTCCATGAGTGACAGCTCGGGGGCAGAATATTGGCATTAGCTCTCTAATGCAAATGTTGGTGATGGACACTCTGGGCTCTGTCCACAGCTGGGTTCAGCAGAGTCCAGTGGGAAGCCCATGAAGGGCATAGGCTTAGCTGGGCTTAACTATGTGGTTGGAGCTGAAGGGCCAAAGGTGGCAACTTTGGGATGACCCACAATAATAAGGCTGGAGGCCAACTTGGGGAAGACACAAGAAATAGGGAGAGGGGAGCATCGCTTTGGCTTTCGAAGGACACCTGCCACTCCTACTCAGAGTTGGGGCAAACGACCTCCTTTAAGTCAGAGGTAACCCTAGATTGGGTCATTGTCATTAGAGAACTCACACTTGAATGCAAAAACCCGAATCATCAACTCTATGAAGTTGGGATCAAGGAAGAGCCAGGGAGAGCTCTGGTCCACCCTGGAGAAGCTACAAAATGGACCTTGGTAGTCCATGAGGCTAGACCAATGGCCAACCTCTGCACTTTGGAATGCTGTTTTGTGAACAAATAGAATTGAACCAAACTCCTCAGAATTATGGAATCTCTTTATATTCTGACCTTGTCTGGAGCATGCTGCTGGGTTCTGGGTAACACCCTTTGGGAAGGGCATTGAGGAGCTGGAGAACATCTAGAGAAGGCAACCAGGATGGTGAAGAGATTGTTTTGTTTCTGTGCCTCTCCCTCGATCACTCAGCATGGCACCCGGCCTATGTTGTTCAGTCATTTCATTTGGGTGGCATATGGAGTTTTCTGGCAAAGATACTGGAGTAGTTTGCCATTTCCTTCTCCAGCTCACTTTATAGATGAGGAAACTGAGGCAAACAAGGTTAAGTGACTCAACCAGGTTCATACAGTTAGTAAGTGTCTGAGGTCAAATTTGAACTCCAGAAGATTCATCTCCCCGACTCCAGAACTGGCACTCTATCCACCAATTAATTAATTAATTAAGAATTGTTGAATCAAATAATTGCATATCATATATTTTCCCAGCTACAATGGCAATGAACCACCCAATCAGTGCCTACCTCGACTTACATTACTCAGCGCTTGGGAGTATCTACACCGTCTGCTCCTTTTAGCTGATCTTTGTTCTTCTCTCATCCCAAACTGCCCACTTTGACATTGTGGTCCTTCTTTAAGGCATCTCAAACGCTCTGGGAAGTAGGTAAGACATGAGGAGTCACAGCTTCTATCTTTCTACCTTTACAGTGCATTTTCCTGCCAGTCTTCCTCATAGGTGGGGGAAAGAGAGAAAGGAAGGGAGGGAGAGAGAACCAGAGAGAGGGGGAAACAGATGGAGGAAAGAAGGCAGAGAGAGGAGGCAGGGAATGATTTTAATTAATTCTGACATTTATCAAGCTACCAGGGAAGCGAGGCTAGAGACAATTGCTTCTCATTGTGTTGGCTTCAGTGAAAATGGTAGAAATAAATGGAACTGTCATAAAGTTGTTGCCTGGCCGTCTTTATTACCCCATAAAGTGTTAAGAAATGAAAAGTAAAAAGAAGGGAGCAAAGGGATGGATTGTTTATTAATTAGTCAGTCAACTAGTAATTGTTAAGTACCTCTGTGTGCCAGGCACTGGGCTAAGCCCCAGAGATACTAAACAATGGCAAAAGGCAGTTCCTGCTCTCAAGGAGCTAACAGTCTGTGGGTAAAGAAGATATCAGCAAGATAATTGGGAGGAATCTTAGAGGGAAGGCACCAAGATGAAGATGGACTGGGCAAAACTTCTTCCAGTAGCTAAGGCATTGGAGGAGACTTCCAAGGGATGGGCAAAGGAGCAGACGGCTTCTCTGTCCAATTATTTATCTCTTGACTCTTTTGTACTCCTGCCCTGCCCAGGCTGACATCAACAGTGGCCAAAGGCCCACCCAAAGTCTACTCATTCTTTCTCCAAAACCTCCAAAGTCCTAATGCTTCTTCCTGAGCCTCGTTTCCTTTGCCCCTGGATGCTGTGAATCACACACTCATAGCAAGTATCCTGCATGTGAAATGTCCTCCTTTATTTGAGTTGGGAGATAGCTGCTGCTATGGGTGGGCACTTGACTTGGAGTTAGGAAGATTTGGGCTCAAATCCTGCCATGGACATTCACTGGGTGACCCTGGGCAAGTCATGTACTTATCTGTCAAATGAACTTGATGGCCCTCTTCTAGCTCTAAATCTATGGTATAACCTGATTTTTAAGTGAGTGTGCTGGAGTAGATTAGGGAGAGACAAGGAAGGCCCCCCATGTTGCTCAGACCCCTGCTAGACCCCCTCTTTGGTGCTCATGGGTGGTCCTAGATGAGAGTCTTACAGAATAAGTAGACATAGATGGACCGTGATCAGCATCAGTGAGGGAACATCCGCAATCTTCCCCTCCCCTCCCCTTCTCACCATCTACGAGATTGGCAATATCGTCTTCCTTATATATAAGATTTTGCTCAAAAGCCTTCAGTGGCTCCCTGTTACTTCATAAGTAAAAGGCTACTCAGCTACTCTTCCTCCACGAAGTCTCCTTTGACTCCTGGCCCCTCACTGCTGCCCCAGAGAAAAGGATTCTCCCCATCCCCAAATTCCCCACAAGCATTTCTCTGGTTCTCACTCTCCCTAACACACTTCACCTTTCAGATACATTGTAGAATAACCACTAGACTTTAAACACCCCAATTTCCCATTTTTGTCCATCTCCTGTGCAGAGCTCAGGGCTTGGCACACAGTAGGCCCTCAAGAAAGTGTCTCATTTGATCTTTACAGTGGCAGTTACTAAATATCAGTAATTAGTAATTTTACTAATTAGTAGCATTAGTTCATAATAAATATTATACTCATTTTAC
Organism: Gracilinanus agilis; assembly: GCF_016433145.1. NCBI lineage: Eukaryota > Metazoa > Chordata > Mammalia > Didelphimorphia > Didelphidae > Gracilinanus > Gracilinanus agilis. Next base: position 2,112 of record NW_025398687.1, on the reverse strand, counting down.
AGATATTACAACTGAGGCACAGGGAATTTAAATATTTGCTTGATGTTATGGAGCTGACAAGGAGAAGAGTTGTGACTGGAATTAGGTTTTCCAACTTCGAGTCCAAATATTCTCACCCCAAAATTGATCCGGGGTCAAGTCCCAACTTGGACGCTTACCAATACCATTCCTTTAGGGAGTCACTCCCTCTCTGGCCTCTAACATGTCAAGTGAGAGGAAGAATATTTAGATTGCCAATGGCACCAGGCTGTTTGAGGAAAACACACTAGGAGGACCCTAAAAGGGCTCTTTCCATCCGAGCTTCTGTTACTGAGGCTGTTGTCATTGTTATCATCCCAAGGCAGAACAATGAAAGGAGAGTTTTCCATGGTCCAGGGGACCTGGTTCAATTTGCTTTGCTCATCAGTCCTCGGGGAAGCCCCATTCTCTTGTGAGACTCGCCCCCTAAGTTCATGCATCATGCCGGGTCTTCTCTCCAATCTCTTCCCTCTGTTTTTCCTGGGAATCTCACTTTTCCATCAGAGACTGCCTCCCCTGAAACTTCCGAAGAAGTCAGCCAGCCCAGAGTTCCTCCATCACCCTTAGCCACCGACAGGAGGTTTAAACTTACAGGCTGTATTTTTTAAAGCTTCTTTGAGAGTCTAAACCGCTCCCAGTTTGGGTTTTATTAAGACAAATATAGGCTAACAGCTTCCATGGCCCTTAAGTGTGATGGAAATTCTAGGCCCACTGAAGGTTTCCATGGCAGAGCCTAGGCTTCACAGAGTGGGGACTTCTCTGCCACCTTATTTATGTGGCATTTTTATTCCTAATTATGGTTCATCACTGCTGTTAACGCTTAGCAATAGAAGAGCAAATGGTCTTGTACCACCATCTAACATCAGCCTTTAACAGGCTAATAAAACCAAGAGCTTGCCTGCCTGCCTGCCTGCCTTCCTCCCTTCTTTCCTTCCTTCCTTCCTTCATTCCTCCATTCTTTCCTTCCTTTCTTCCCTTCTCCCTTTTCTCCTTCTTTCCCTCCCCTCTTCCTGCTTCTTCTCCTTCTCTCCTTTCCTTTCTTCCTTTTTTCTTCTTGTTTTTCCTTTCTCTTTCTTCCCTTTCTCCTTTCTTTCTTCTCTATCTTCCTTCCTTCTTTCCTTCATCCTATCCTTCCTTTCTTACTTAAGGAAAAAGTCCAATTTTCAGAACTATATCTATATATGTGTCATTCACATATTGGAGCTTACGACCCAGAGTACTTGGAGAAGGCCATGGGATGTCAGAGGGGCCTCCTATGTCTCTTGCTCTCATCCGAGCATCACCTTTAAATCATCCTTTATTTGAGCCCAAACAACCCTGGACCCAGGACATAATTAACACATGCCAGGCTTAATCAGAACAAGTATAATTTATTATTGGGATACTAATGGAATCAACTAAATGTTACTTACCATTGTGAATAATGGAAGGCCTCTGGTTGGGCTCCATTGAATTGTTATTCTTGTATACTAAGAAGACTGCCGCCTGCCCGGGTGTGTATGTAAACAAAGATGACGAATGGCCGGGCCAGGAATGAGTTTTCCATAACCCGATTAAGGCGTAAATGCTGGCTTGGAGGAGAACCGCACACAGCTTAATGATTCCGTGGCTTGGCCTAATGTGCCTAATGTTCACTCTTCAGGAAATCAAGAAAATGTGGAGAAGTGATAGATATTTGGTGGTGTCAGTGGGGGACCACAACCTTTCCTGACAGTGAGAGACCAGAGATGTAGAGGGACATAAACCCAGAGCAGAAATGGACCAAGCCATACCTGGGGCAAATTCAGGGGAACAGTGGTACCCCGTGGCCAGTTGGATGGGGTGGAAGAGTCAGCAGTGGAAAAGAAGCAGGACGCTGTTCCTTCCCTGACAAGAAAGCCTGAAGTCTACCCCATGTTAGTGCCTTAGGGCAAAGTCCCACCCGAGTCCTGCTAGTTACAATTCTCCTGGAATTATGCAGAAGCCCATTTTTCAGACTCAATTAGGTCTATTTTTTTTTTCAAAATAGGTCCATTTTATTCCATCATTCAGGTATAAGGCTACTTCCAAGACAAAGAAAGAAAGAAAGAAAGAAAGAAAGAAAGAAAGAAAGAA
>NW_025398686.1:0-5841 GCF_016433145.1 Gracilinanus agilis | reverse complement strand
ATATATATATATATATATATATATGCGTGTGTGTGTGTGTATGTGTGTGTGTCTGTGTCTGTGTGTGTGTCTGTGTCTATGTATGTGTTTCGTAACTCAGGTATTATGTGTATAAATGTAGGTGTATATAAAAAAGATATACACTATATATATATATATAATTTATATATAATATATAAGTATGTACTATATATATTCCTCACATTTGAGGTTAAAATTTGGGGGTTCTACTGATTGTCATAGTCACTGTAGGTAACTGTGATATTGGGGAAAGAGGATTGGATTCAAAGTCCAAATACCAATCTGTCTTTTGATCTTTCTCCTATCACTTTGCTATGTATAATTGGATATTTACATAAAATGAAGGGGTTGGACTTTCATGATCATCATGGTCTTCTTCAGCTCTAAATTCCTCTAACTATGTGGGTTCTCTGTTATTTTTCTATACCCACAAGAAATCAGTAAGGTGTTGAATAAGGATCTATTGTTTTTGTTTGTACCTAGCTTCTTTTAATAAAGTATTCATTAAAAGTCAAGATAAAGAAACAGAATTTCTTCACTTTATATGAAAGTAACTGCAGATTTATAATTGTAAATTTCAGTAAATTTCAGCACCAAACTAGAAAACAGGGCTATATATACTTGATTCATCCATTTTGATTAAATCAATGTTAGCCAAAAAACATGGTGTACTAAACTACTTCTTCGATTAACCAGTGACTCAGTAGCATTGAGTGTTATATTTGAGTAGGTATCATGTACATAAAATTTCCTTTTTTTCTTATTGTCTTAAAAGTTTATCTTATTTTATTGTTTTCTTTTTGTTTTTATACCGGGTTAATTTTTCTATATATAATCCCATCTTTCTTCCTATTCCTATCATAACTCAGCAAAAAAAAATCAAAATTATCATTTGAAAACATATTCAATATTCTATTATAATCTTTTATAATTTCAAAGAAGGGGAAGAGGTACCTTTCTTAATCTTTTCTTGAATATATATTTTTACTTATTTTGTTAAAAATTTTCAAATTATACATAATTATATAAGTATTTGTTTTTTAAAGATTTGGAACTCCAAATTCTCTCTCTCTCCTTTCTGCTACTCCCTCACCCATTGGGAAAGCAAATGATATGACATCAATTATACATATGAATTTAGGCAAAACATATTTCTATCTTACTATTTGCAAAAGAAAACACACCAAAATAAGACAAGGAAAAAATTAAAAATAACATTCTTTAACCTACATTCAGGGTCCATCAGTTGCCTCTCTGAAAGTGACTAATATTTTGCATCCTAAATCCTTTGGAATTGTCTTGGATTATCATTTTAATCAGAGTGACTCTTTCACAGTTGATCATTGTTACAACATTGATGTTATTGTATACAAGACTCTCCTGGTTCTGTTTCACCATACTTTTTATCAGTTCATATAAGTCTTCCCAAGCTTTTCTGAAAACACCCTACTCATGATTTCTTATAGTGTAATATAAAATCATATGCCACACCTTGTTCCACCTTTCCTCCACTGATATACATAACTTTAATTTCAATTCTTTACCACCACAAAAAGAACTCCTTTAAATGTTGCTCTTTGTATTCTTGTACAAATTGGTACTTTCCATTTTATTTTATCTCTTTGGGATACAGACCTTATAGAAGTTTTTTGGGGTTAAAGGTTATGTACAGTATTGAAGCTCTTTGGGCATAGTTTAAAATTTTTCTAATACCTAGCTCAGTGCATGGCACATACTAATGGATACTTATTAAATGCTTATTCATGAATTAATATGTGCCTAGGTACTCTAGGTAAAATAAGAAAAAGTCTGAAAAATTTCCCTTCCTCTCATGGAGCTTACAGACTTATTTGGGAAACAATGCTATGAAAAATGAAGCAGAATATCACAATTACTTGATTATATATTTTATTTTATCCATAATAAATGAATTTATGATCAATCTCATTTGTGAGATCAGATGATGAGTATGAATAACAACTATGCTATTTTTTTTTAATTCATGCAACTGATATGCCTGCTATCCACAAACTCCTCAAAAGGTCTATCTAAAAGTGATGACAGCTTTCATCTCTGGAATATGTGATACAGAAGACATATATGTTCAGAGAAGTGTGGTTGGGTGGGTAATAAAAACTACAATAAAACATTGGTGACTATAATTTCCAAACCCCAAAGTGAGATATAATACAATCAAAGAAAAATATTTTAGAGCTTTGGTTTTGTTGGTGTTCTTCACTTGGTTATGAGGATAACAAGAAAAGAGAATATTCAAAATGAGGATTTTTTGGGAAAAAACCTCTGTGTTTTGTTAACTGTAGAAAAACAAATCAATAGTTAGACCTTGAAGTGAATAAATATGGGTGAAAGAAGGAAGGATATTCCAGGAAAGGAAAACAATCTGAAGAGACAAAGAAACCAGGCACATTGCCATGTTCCTAAAACAGTGAAGAGATTTACTGGAGAAACTTCAAGTTGGAATAATAGGATTTTTAAAAAGAATAATAATAGCTTTTGTTTTTACAATGTCTTGATTTCTGATTTTATCCCCTCCTTTTATATAGTCATACTTTGCAAAAAGAATATTTAAAAAAAGGAAAGAAAGGAGAAACTGTTTCATAAAACTAACCAGTATATTTAATGAATCTAACAGCATATTCAAGATCCCAAATGAGGAGTCATTTTTACTTGATACCTATAAAAGAAAAGGAAAGTCAATTCCCATGTTGGATTCAATGTCCTCATCTATAAAACAAAGATATTTGATTAGATCATCTTTAAGGCCCCTTCTAGTACTAATGTTCTATGGGTCTATGGTTCTAAATGAGGTCCTAAGTACTTTACTAGTCTTCTCTCCTCTAGGACAAAAATTAAATACAATTAGAATTCTTTCTTGTTTAACTGTTATTTGCCCAAGGAAAACTTGAATAAGAGCCAATTATTGACCCCTGAGTTTTTTTAAGATTATGTAAGGAAAAGTGAAAAAATTTTGGATGTTATATGCTCTCCTAGTCTGAAGGTTAGTGACTAGTGCATTTCTTTTTATTGAGAAGAATATAGCACTTTCTTTCCTGAGCTTTCTCTAAGAAATCATAGAATCACAGAATATCAGAGTTGAAATAGCTTAGAGGATATTAGATTTGTTCCTAAGTAGGAATCCCTTTGATAATGCTCAGTGATAACTGGTCATTAAGGAGCCCTGAGGACTGGGTTGGGGATGTTTGTGTAATGTTAAATCTTGAGTCCCTACTGAGATTATGAACTGATATCAATTTATTAAATATCCTTAATTAGCTTTTAGAAATTTATATTTCCCAAAATGGCTTAGGAAGCATATTTGGTAGAAAACTTACCTGCCAAAGTGGACTTACTAAATAAATATTTACATATAATTTTTAAAATAGTGGGTTCTACTGATTGTCCTAGTGTCCCATCCATCTTTACAGAATTTAGGGGAAAGTGAACATTATGTCAATGTATCTATTTTTTCCTTGGCTCCCAATTCAGATATTGGATCAGTTGTCTTATAGATGATACTAGGACAAAGTCCAAAATCCTCTGACCCTCTAAAGTTTCTGAAGTTTTTTTTTTTCCTTGATACAGAAAAAATAAAGAATCTTCCCCTACTTCTCCACATGACTTTTTCTCAAGGTTTTTCTCTGCCAGAAGATTCTTCTTTCTGATGATAGATGTTTGAATTTTGGGGTTCCTGACTGGTTTGTTATTTTATGCAATGCACACAGGGAGTAATTGAGGCTCCCAAACCAATATGAACAGACATCCTCTGAACTGAATTTCCTTTTGATTTGTTTGATTGATAAATTCAAATGAGATATACACGTTGTGTTCATAGGTAGTTCCTACCTCTTGTTAATTGTTTCAACTAATAGATCTTCTTATCTGATAAAGGCATACAGGTATAGCATCTACTCAATTACTTTAAGTTGGGTGGGAGTAATTCATTTAATTGACTCCAATTCATGTACCTGTACTTTTATATCAAATTGGAATTGGTTTTACTATAACCCTTTCCCTTGTTCTTCAGTCTTTGTCTCTAGAAACAAGCAGAAGTCTAACCCCCTACTATGTCTTTTGCTGTTATTGAATTATTCAGATAAGTTTCATTCTTTATGACCCTATATACCAGTGATGGCAAACCTTTTAGAGATGGAGTGGCCAGGCCCTGCTCCCACCCTACCCCCCCAAACCAAGTGCTATACCTGCACCCTCACAGAGCACCCTGCCCCCTCCTTTACCCCACAGAGGGGAGTGAGAAAGCACTTCCATTGGGCTGCTGGGCAGAGGGACAAGGGTGATGTGAAAAAATGTCATCAGGCATGGTGGAGAGGGGGAAAGGAGCTGCTTTGTCTGTGTCCCTTTGCTTTTCTAGTTACAAACTCTTGAACAAATTTTTGGGTGAGGGGGAGGGTCCACATGCCCAAAGAGAGTAATCTGCATGCCATCTTCGGCACCTGTGCTGTAGGTTTGTCATCACTATATACCATAACACACCAGACATGTCTATTCTTCACTCTTTCTCAAAGCTCATGCTTATTGTTTCCATGACACCGTCTATCCAACACATTCTCCACCTTTCTCCTTTTCCTTTTCCTTTCAACCTTTCCCAAGATCAAGTTCTTTTCCAGTGAGTCTTGTCTTCCTATTACATGACCAACATATTTAAGCTTCAACTTCAATATTTGACCTTTGTTATATTTGTAATAACAGAAATGTTTGGGAAGCTGATGGACTGGCCTAAACTAGGAGCCTGCGAGACTCACTTCTCCCCCACAATCAGGCTTGAGTGAGTAGGAAGGGGGTAGGTACTCCTTGTTCTCAAACCCCACCCCCCCAGCAGTTGGTTTTCAGTTGAATATGGAGGCAGGCCAGTGTGTCTTCAGACAGGACCCAGCCAAGCCAATATCTAATGATGTTCACTTTCTCCGCTTATATTCTTCACAGGTCTGATTGAGGGACCAAGGGGAATCTTGATCTCTTGATGTTAAGGACTGAGAAGGATCTGACTTCTTAGGTTGGCAACTAACAGGAACCAAGCTTAATGGCAGTAGTTAGTATACTCAAATAATACCCAGGAACAGCTATTAAAAGATGGAATTTGTGTGGCTAAAAGAAGGAAGGGATAGGCAAGGAGGGGATAACTAGGATTTGGATAAGATCTGGGAAGCCCTGAACTGTCAAGTAGGAACTGTCACTCCCCCCTAGGAGGGAGTGGCAAGACTTAATATCTAACTGGCCCTCTAAGCTTATAATAATCACTTCTAATATCTAAATAACTAAATAACTATTATATTGATGCTGGAAAGGTCTAATCCTACTAGACAGGCGAACTCCTGAAAAGAAACCACAATGGCTTTTGCCACTATGGCCACCCAGGCAAACCCCAAGCCAGGAACCGCTAGCAGAGAGACCTACTCACCTCAACCCCCAGGAATCAACAGTCCAACTCCTTTCCATCTGTCCCCTCACCCAGAGTTCTCCAGGGGGGTCCCCTGGAATTCTGAGTGAGGCTTGACCCTGTATCTTGCAGGAATTCCACCTTACCATTTTCTATATGACACTTTCAATGGAGTAGTCTGAATTAATTTCTTTAAGCACTGACTTATTGGATCTCTTTGCTGTTCAAGGAACTCTCCAAACTTTTCTTCTGCACCACAGTTTAAAAGCACTAATTCTTTGATGCTCAGCTTTCATTATGATCCAACTCTCATAGCTATATATTGCTATTGGAAAAACCATAGTTTTGACTACATAGATCAGTGATGGGCATACTATGACCCCAGGGGCCAGATTGGGGGGGGG
>NW_025398685.1:0-1115 GCF_016433145.1 Gracilinanus agilis | reverse complement strand
CTCTCTCTCTCTCTCTCTCTCTCTCTCTCTCTCTCTCTCTCTTAGCTTCTTAGAATAAATACTGTGTATTAGTTTCAAGGCAGAAGAACGGTAAGGACTAGGCAATGGAGGGTTAAGGGATTTGCCCAGAGTCACACAGCTAGGAAGTGTTAGAAGTCAAATTTGAACCTAGGACCTCCTGTCTCTAGGCTTGGCTCTCCATCCACTGAGCCATCCAGCTGCTCCCAGAATCTAATTTTCTTGTGGCCAGAGATGCTTTTTGCTTTTACCCTGGTATTCCCAGTCCCTTACACATAGTAGGTGTTTGTAACTTTGTGTGTGAGTGGGATTCGATTGAATGTTAGAGCTGAGAGAGCCCTTGGAATGAGGGAATGAACGAATAAATGAAAATTCATTTTATGATATGCTTCCTGTGGATCAGGTTCTGGGCTAAGGGGTTGGGGATATTAGTACAAAAAGCAAGACAGACCCTGGCCTCCAGGAGCTTATGTTCTAAAAGGGGAAGTTAACTCATTCAGGGTTGGGGCAGTGAGAGAAGGATGTTTCAGTCTCAGTCAGGGGGATGTTGAATGGACTCAAAGGATAACTGACACAGATCCTTCTGGGAATGGGTGTATTGATATGATTACTGTTCTCAGAACAAGGGATGGATGAATTGGAACTGTCCTGGCTCTGGGGGTAGGCTAGATATAGAGGGTGAATTTTCACCAGTTGGTAACACAGGAACAAGAGCTGCATGGCTCAGAATCAGGGGGTGGAAAGCAGCAGGATGGCAGGAAGGTGAAGGAGAAATCATAGTGTAAATATTAGCTATTATTATCATTATTATCATATAAAATATACCCCAGGACCACAATAATTCAGTCCCATACACTAGTGTAAAATTTGTGAAACAGTTTTCTACACACTCTCATTTGATGATCACAATTTTTGTGGTAGGCTCTACAGGCTTTATTCTTCCTATTTGATAGGCAAGGAAATTGAGGTTCAGAAAAATTAAACAACTTGCCCATGGACAAGTCTTCTTCATTCCAAGAGCAGAGAGGTTGTCATGTTTTCAAGAGATTATTTGGGACAAGCCACTTTATTTTATTTAAAATTTTAATTTATTAATT
>NW_025398684.1:0-2925 GCF_016433145.1 Gracilinanus agilis | reverse complement strand
CTTCCCCCCTCCATCATGGAGCTGACAAGCAATTCCACTGGGTTATCATTGTTCAAAACCTATTTCCATATTATTAATGTTTGCAATGAGTGATCATTTAAAGTCAAAATCCCCAATCATATACCCCTCTAACCATGTGATCAATCATGTTTTTCTTCTGTGTTTCTATTCCCACAGTTCTTTCTCTGGATGTGGATAGTACTCTTTCTCATAAGTTCCTTGGTGTTTTTCTGGATCACTGCACTGCACTAGTATAAAAGTCTGTTACATTTTATTGTGCTACAACATATCAGTTTCTGTGTAAAACAATCTCCTGGTTCTGTTAATTTTGCTCTACATGAATTCCTGGAGGTCTTTACAATTTACATGGAATTTCACCAGTTCATCATTCCTTTCAGCACAACAGTATTCCATCACCATCAAATACCACAATTTGTTCAGCCGTTCCTCAATCTATGGACACTACCTGATTTTCCAGTTTTTTACCACTACAAAAAGCAGGGTTGTTAATGTTTTGTGTACATATTTTTTCCTTATTGTCTATTTGGAGTAAAAACCCAGCAGTGGTATTGCTGGATCAAGGGGCAGGTAGTCTTTTAAAGTCCTTTGGACATAGTTCTAAGTTACCCACCAGAATGGTTAGATCAATTCACAGTTCCACCAGCAATACATTAGTATACCAATTTTGTTGCAACCTCTCCAACATTAATCATTTTCCTTTAGTGTCATATTGTCCAATCTTCTAGGTGTGAGGTGATACCTCAGAGTTATTTTGATTTGCATTTCTCTAATTATGAGAAATTTAGAACACTTTTTCATGTGCTTATTAATAGTTTTGAATTCTTTGTCTGAAAAATACCTATTCATGTCCCTTGATCATTTATTAATTGGGGAATGGCTTGGGTTTTTTGTACAATTGACTTAGCTCCTTGTAAATTTGACCTTTCTCAGAGGTTTTTGTTATAGAGATTGTTTCCCAATTTATTTTGATTGCATTGGTTTTGTTTGTAAAAAAAAAACTTTGATTTAATGTAATCAAAATTATTCATTTGAAATTTTGTAATATTTTCCATCTTTTGCTTGGTCTTAAATTCTTTCCTTTCCCATAGATATGAGAGGTATACTACTCTATGTTCACCTAATATACTTATGATTTTCTTTATATTTAAGTCATTTACCCATTCTGAATTTATCTTGGTGTAGGGTGTGAGATATTGATCTAGACCTAATCTCTCCCATACTGTTTTCCAATTTTCCTCATAGTTTTTTTTTCAAATACTGGATTGTTTTCTCATTGTGATTTTATTCAATGAAATCAATAATCAGATCAAGTTCTACTTTAGCTTTGCCTGGTATCATGATTGTTACTCCTGCTTTTTTTTTACTTTAGATGATGCACAATCTGCATGTGTCACTCTGCCTCAAATATGTTTCTTATAAACAAGATATAGTAGGATTCTGTTTTAATTGACTTTGCAATTCACTTCTGTTTTATGGGTGAGTTCATCCCATTCATATTCAGCTTTATGAATACTGGATATTGCCCTTTATCATATTATCCACTTTAAATCCCACTCTATTCCCTTTCACTCTGTTCCTCCTAATTAGTATTTTACTGTTTGTCACACACACCCACTCTCCCCTCCCTTGAATTGCCTCCCTCTTCCCTTGTCTTATTTCCCTCCTGTTTCTTTATGGGGTAAGATAGAATTCTAAACTCCACAGAGTATACTTGTTTTACCCTCTCTGAGCCAGTTACTATTAGAGTAAAGTTTAAGCATTGTCTGTCACCACTCTTATCCTCTCCTTTCTATAATGACTTTTCATGCCTCTTTATGTTATATAATTTACCCCATTTTATCTCTCCCTTCCCTTTTCTCTCAATGCAACTCTCTCAGCCTTTGGTTGTTTTTTACATATCATTCATATGCCTACATATTATGTCATATATACATGTATTCCATATCATCACATTTTCATATACATCATATCATCATAATCAGCTTATTTCTCCACCCTCTTTTTGAGTAAATTCCTTCTATCTTCTCTACTACTAAGAGTAATTTTTGAGAATTAGAGAAATCCTCTTTCCTTGTAGACATATAAACATTTGGACGATATTGAGTTCCTTAAAATTACTCCTACTTATTTAACTTTTTGGATTTCTCTTCTATTCTGTGTTTGGACTTCAAATTTTTTGTTTAGGACTGGCTATTCTTTAGGAATGCTTGAAAATCTACTCTCCTGTTGAATGCCTATTTTTTCCCCTAAAAGAATATACTCAGTTTTGCTGGATAGATTACTCTGGGTGATAATCCCAAATATTTTGCCTTTCCCGAATATCAGATTATATGCCTTTCACTTCTTTAATGTAGAAAGCACTAGGTCCTGTGTGATCCTGATTGGAGCACCCTGGTACTTGAATGTTTTCTTCCTGGCTGCTTTAAGTAATTTTTCCTTGGCTAAGTGGCTCTTGAATTTACTTATTACATTCCTGGAAGATGTCATTTGAGAATTCCTTTCTGGAGGTGATCTGTGAATTCTTTTTAATTTCATTTTTTTCCTTTTTGAGTATTTTGGCAGTCATATTTGATAATTTCTTGTAATATGATGTGCAGGGATTTTTTTCTTAATCATGGCTTTCAGGTAGTCCAGTAATTCTCAAATTGTCTCTCCTAGATTATAGGTAATTTGTTTTTTCAATGAGATTTTTCATGTTTTCCTCTGTTTTTTCATTGCTTTGAATCTGATTTATTGTTTCTTGATTTCTCATGAAAGCATTAGTTTCTAGATGGTCAATTCTGATTTTTAAGACATGATTCCTCTGACAGTTTTTGGTTCTCCACTTTTAGTTGAACCACTTCTTGCATCACTTTCATTTCTCTTTACCACTTTTCCTTTCCCTCTCTTAATTGTTTTTTTTTT
>NW_025398683.1:0-4037 GCF_016433145.1 Gracilinanus agilis | reverse complement strand
GAGGAGGAGGAGGAGGAGGAGGAGGAGGAGGAGAAAGACAAAGAGGCTTGTGTAAAAGCCAGCCTAGGGATAGTCCCCAAATTCAAATGGCCTTGCTTCGGTATGTTTTGCTACCTTAAGTTAAAGGGGTCCCACCAATCCCCTCTGACCTTCACTGGAGCTCAGCAAACACTCAGCTAACACCTCTATGTCAGGAACTTTGCTAGGTGCTCTGAACAAAAAGACAAGTCAGTAAGCATTTATTAAGCACCTACTGTATGCCACACACTGCACAGAGCTCTGAGGATATGAAAGAATGGCAAAGGTCAGTCCCTGCCCTCAAGGAGCTCACAGTCCACTGGAAGAGACAATAGGCACACAGCCATGTAAAAACAAGAAAGAGGGGGAAGCTAAGGTGGGTAAAAAGCCAGGCTTGGAGACAGGAGGTCCTGGGTTCAAATGTGGCCTCAGCACTTCCTAGCTATATGACCCATTGTTTACTGATCTTCTGCCTTAGTTAGTATCCATTCTAAAACAGAAGGCCAGGGATTGTTTGGGGTTTTTTTAAGTTGATTTTTATTTTGATAACAAATTTTCCACATAAATTTTCTGAAGTCAAATGATCCATATTGTCTCCCTGCTCTTCCCTCCCCATTCCCAGAGCTGACAAGCAATTCAGTCTGGGTTATACATGTATTATGACGCAAAACATAAAAACATATTTCCATACTATTCATTTTTGGAGACAGGAGAGGCTGGAGCCCAGGAGACCTATTAGGAGGCTCCCAGCATAGCCCAGGGGAGAGATCCTGAAGCAGGCTGGTGGTTGAGTGAATGGAGAGAAAGCCACCGATGGGGGTAAACTTGCCAGGATGTGGCAAACATGGGGGTGAGGGAGAAGGCAGAATCCAAGAGGACTCCAAGGTTGCACACATGGGAGATCTGAATAATGACAGTCAATCTCTCCATACAAAGAAAAGTTAGAAAGATGTGTAATATCATTTTGCTATGGAAAATGGAGAACAGGATGAGTGACACTCAACAGTTTTAGAATTTAAAACCAGCCCAGATGCCATGAGCCAGAAGGCAAAAGCAATTACTGCCAGGACGATAAAAGAAAGAAATTTGGGGGCAGCTGGGTAGCTCCATGGATTGAGAGTCAGGCCTAGAGACGGGAAGTCCTGGGTTCAAATCTGGCCTCAGACACTTCCCAGCTGTGTGACCCTGGGCAAGTCACTTAACCCCCATTGCCCACCCTGACCACTCTTCCACCTAGGAGACAATACACAGAAGTTAAGGGTTTAAAAAATAATATTAAAATAAATAAATAAAAGAGAGAAATTTGAACAAGAAGCTCTCTCATTCCTGAGAAGGGGCCTGGGTTGGTTGGGTGGATAGGCCAAACCAAATCTGCTTAGGTTACCCTGCAGCCTGTTCCAAAAGTTATCACATCCTCAACTTCTGGACTCTATATGAATCATTTGAACATCAAGGAAGAACAACATCAACATTTGATCAATCTGGTTAAGGCCAAAGTGCCACAGAGAGGAGAAACCTCTCCAACAGGCAGCCTCAAACCTGATCACCCTTTGATTGACAAACCTGATAGTCGGTAGCTTAGTGAAGCTTTCCCAACACCTCTTTCCTTCAACCCTGTTCCTTTCCCTAAGTTTGTAATAATTAAATCTTAAAAGCTTACTTAGGTGAAGGTCATTATTGTCCTAAGGATCATTCATTGTATCCTTTGGATTGGAGGGAAAGGGATCCCTCAAGCAAAGTCAAATCACAGTCATTGCTGTTATCCATTTAGTCCAGTGATTCCCAAAGTGGGCGCCACCGCCCCCTGGTGGATGCTGCAGCAAACCAGGGAATCGGTGATGGCCACAGATGCATTTATCTTTCCTATTAATTGCTATTAAAAATTTTTTAAAATTAATTTCCAGGGGGCTAAGGAATATTTTTTCTGAAAAGGGGGCGAGAGGCCAACAAAGTTTGGGAATCACTGGTTTAGTCTATAGCGTTATCCATCGACCTAAAGCCAGGATAAGCATTCAGAGAAGCTGTGTGATCCAATTCACAGCTTCTCACTTGATCACTTATTCCTGGGCACTGTCGGGTGGGAGTTGCTATTCAGCTGAGTTTCAGATACTTGTGGGACCTGGTGCTCAGCACCACATCTTGGTGTTCACCTAGGCTTCTCCCCTCCACTCAGCTCGGGTCCTTATACCATCCGAGGGCCTTATCCTGTATCACCATCCCACCTATAACAGATGGCGGTGGGTTGGGGTGAGTTCTCTTTTGGATCTTTTGCATTTGAGACCTGAATGAAACAATAGATGGGGACGTGGGCCCAGGGGACATTAGAGAGGTTTGGGATCAGCTTTGTCCAAATCACTTCCTGTGTGATGGTCAAATTCGTTTCACCTTGATTGCTCCATCAGATAGATGAGGGTCATAATCATCGCCCTCCCTAAATTACTGGGTGGCGGTAAGAAAGGTATTTTGGGAACCTCGAGGTCCTTTCTCTCTCCATACAAGTTCTCACTATAATGATCCCTGCTTTTATGGAGCTCAGGTCTCACAGGGGGAGGCAAAATATTTTGGTTTTGAGCTATTCAAACTTTAAAATGGCACTAAGACTTTGGGGACACCCAGTCCAACGTGAGTGTTTCCGGAGTGTCCAGAGTGTTGCCTGATTGGAAAAGAAAAAAGACCAATCTTGGCATTCAGAGGACTTGAGACCAGAAATTTCCTGCAACCAACAAGTAGTCTTTTATTAATGAGATAGCCCTGTCCCGTTTACTAACTGAAGGGGCTTCTTCCTGTGCCCACCTTCTTCTCCCCTCCATTGCTCCTGGATCCAAGAACAACAAAAAGATGAAATCTGAAATCTGGGGAGAGCCTAAGCCCTTTATAGCCTTAACAGCTTGGCATTCGGGCACCATAGGGCAAAAAGGCAACCCCAAGCTGGAAGAAGCCGGAACTGACTCTTCGGTCACTGTTTTCCCAGGTGGTTGTGGGAGGAGAACAATTGACTCAGTTTCCTCTGTCCCACACTCCACCCCTCTTCCCCAACTCTCTTCTGCCCTCATCCCCACTGTGCATTCTTGGGTAGAGGCCAGGGCCCCCGGAGGCTTGAGCGGTTGCCTGGGAAACGCTTAAACATTGGCTTCAGCATCCAGTGGTAAAATCAACAAGCAGAAGGTTCAGGGATCCCAGCCTAGCCCTGCCCACTGTTCCCAGAACTCCCATAAAAGCTTTGGAGCCAAACTGACTCATGCTCTAAGGAGATGACAGTCTTCCCCTGGAAGGAGGGAAGGCAGGTGGAGGAGTGGGGTACCTGAGGGCACAGATGGGGCTCAGCAGCCCAGGCGTGCTCTAATGGAGGCTGCCCTAGAGGGAAGCAAGTCCCACTCCTGGACATTTTCCAGAGCAAGAAGCTGAAGCCTGGAGAGGTCCCCAGTTCATGTCCTGCCTCTGACACGTATTACCTGTGTGACTTTGGAGAAAAGACCTTAAAATAAGGGGGAAGGTGGATTAAATGGCCTCTTAGGGCCCTTTCTATAAGCAGAGACTTTCCTTGATTTCATTTTCCTTATCGTGTTGGGTTAGATGACCTCTTAGGTCAGCACTTGGAGGGAGAGTGAGGTAATGAATGGAGTTACCAGAAGAGTCCTCGTTTGGGTCCCAGCAGGAAGGAAGAAGATATTATCAACCCAATCCAGGGTGGTACAGGAGAGACCAAGAGATACACAGAGACAGAGAGAGACAGAGATGGAGAGAAATAGAGACTGAGATCAAGTCAAAAGGGGGGAGGGAGAGATGGAGAAAGACAGAAAGAAAGTAGGGGCAGCTTAAGTGGCTCAGTTGATTGAAAGCCAGGCTTAGAGACAAGAGGTCCTGGATTTCAATCTGGCTTCAGATACTTGCTAGCTGTGTGACCCTGAGCAAGCCACTTAGCCCTTACTGCTCTTCAGCTTTGGAACCAATATATAGTATTGTAAGGGTTTTAGAAAGAAGAAAAGGAAGGAAGGAAGGAAGGAAGGAAGGAAGGAAGG
>NW_025398682.1:0-6509 GCF_016433145.1 Gracilinanus agilis | reverse complement strand
TACATATATACATATATCAAAAGCTATTTGAAAAGAAAAATTTTACATGACCACAATCAGGACCACCAGAATAGTAAGGAGAGGGACCTTTGTATTAAATAGCTCTGATGATAGTCTTGTATCCAAAATATATGGGGAATTAACACAAATAAATGGGATTAAGAGTTATTCCTCAAAAGATAGGTGACCAAAGGATATGAACAAGCAGTTCTGAGCAGAATTACAGGCCATTAACAACCATATGAAAGACTTTCCCAAGTTACTAAAAATATAAGGAATGCCAATTTAAACAATTTTGTCGTTTTACTTTATACCCAGCAAATTGACAAAGATGACAAAAGAGATGGTTGGAGTGATAGTGGGAAGACAGACACTTGTTGGCCCTGTAAATTAATTTGTCTAGCTATTCTGGAAAAGAATTTACAATTAAGCGAAAAAAATGAACGAACTATTATACCCAATTACTTTAAAAAAGGATTCTACTTCAGAGATTAAGGATCCAATTTTGTTATAAAATAAGACATTATTTTGTAGATTAAAAAAGAGAAGATGGGGCCAATCACTTAATAAGACCAAATCAGGGCAGCTGGGTGGCTCAGAAGATAGAGAGGTAGGCCTGGAGATGGGAAGTCCTGGGTTCAAGTCTGGACTCATTTACTTCCTAGCTGCATGACCCCCTAGGCAAGTCACTTTAACCCTCATTGCCTAGCCCTTACTGCTCTTCTGCTTTGGAACCAATATAGAGTATTGATTCTGAGACGGAAGGTAAGGGGTTAAAAAATAAGAGCTAGGTGTTCCATCTGCTCCCTTACTATGGTCAAGATGTCAGGAGAGCTGGAGGAAGACTCTTTTCTCATTGGGTAGACTGCCTTTGACCATAATAAACTTATGGGAAGGCATGGAGGATGGGCAGGCATAGGTATGACTATCATGTGCTCATATGCATAGATCTATTGGAGTGTTGGGGGACCTAGAACTGGAAGAGGCCTTTAAAAACATGTAACCCAACCCCCTGATTTTACAGCAGAAGAAACAACCCCAGAGAGGGGAGGTGACTTACTCAAGGTCACTCAGGAAGGACTCAAACTTAGTTTCTTGTGCTTCAACTCCACCCTTTCCTAATAATTTTTTAAAAAAGATTGTTCTTGAGTCTCCAGAATAAATTTTTAAAAAATCATTTGACTTGGTTTGAGACTTTGGAGAATAAGCAAACATAATCCTTAGCTTAGAAGTCTTGTTACTCTTGTAAGAGCCCCAAAGCACTTAATTTCTCACTTTGACAATAAGACCTAGCAAGTATTTTGTCTGAATTGGTCCTTCTTTGCTTTAGATAGCTTCGATGGCCTGATTTACATTTTAGTGACTGATGCACAGGGCAATCGTATTTTCATGGACTTGCCTATCTTTGTAAACCTTAAAGGTCCCAAAGAAATAGAGCTTCTATTAATTAAACATGTTTTCCTTTTTTTCCCCAGCCATGTCATAAATGAGCTAATAGAGACTGAGAGGGTGTATGTGGATGAACTGTTCTCTGTCTTGATGGTGAGTATTATTGTATTTCAGTCACTTCTTTCTCCTCCTACCCCTGTCCCCAGTATCTGAATTAATAACTTACCTATGTAAAGGTTTCCCAGAAGTCTCAGTGTAGTGTTTCTTAAATCCTTCCCTTGTGTCTTAGAATCAATACTGTGTATTGGTTCCAAGGCAGAAGAGTGGTAAGGGCTAGGCAATGGAGGTTAAGTGACTTGCCCAGGGTCACACAGCTAAGAAGTGTCTAAGGCTAGATTTGTACCCATGTCCTCCCGACTCCAGATCTGGTGCTCTATCCACTCTGCCACCTAGTTTCCCCTCAGTGTGGTCTCAAATGATTACATCTTAAAAATTGAACCAATTCTTTTGGAATACTCTGTACAGTGCTTTTGCATACATTATCTCATGTAATATTCATAACAACCAAGTGAAGTCAGTATTTCTGGTATTATTATCTCGTGTTTGACTTTGTGGACAAGTCCGGAGGAGGTGTTTAATACTCAGAAAAGTCAGGTGATTTGGTCAAATAGCTCCTAAGTGCTTTGGGGCAGGATTCAAGTTGAGTCCTTCTTTATTCTGAGCCCTGCACTCTAGCAAGACTGTCTTCATCTTCATAAACATGAATAGATTAAGTTGTCATGATGTGTATGCCAACAGGATGTTTCTTCCACTTTGAACTCTAAGGCAATCCAATCAAACAAGCATTTAATATAAGGTCTATTATACACCTGGTGTCAAGGATGCAATTTCCAAAAAGATAAAGAGCTCCTACCTAAAAGTGTTAACAATCACATGACATTCCACATTTTTAGTGCTTTCGGGTTTATTATGATCATATTACATATGTTAATTTTGCTCTCACACAACCCTGAAGAATAGGTAGTGAAGGAATATCATTGCTCACGTTTTCACAGATGAGAAAACTCAAAGCCCATAGAGTTCAAAGGATTTGCCCAATTCATGATTGAACTGGGTAATACTCAAGCCCAAGTCATCTAAACTCCCAGGTCCAGTGATATTTCCACAAGTTATAATCCCAACCACAACAATCCACTCTACTTCTGAAGGAATAGTTTTTGAATGAACTTAGTCTAAAGAAAGAACCTGGCTTTACCTGTTCAACCAGCATATGTCAAAATAATGACAGCGCAATAGGTCCAAAAGGCAACATTACAGATCAAGACATGGACATTAGTAGAAAGTTACTCAAGACACTTAATGGAATTCACATGCATGTAGCAGGGAGCAGAGTATCATGGAAAGAACACTGACCTGGAGCTAAGAAAGACTCAAGTTCAAATCCTGCCTTTGACTCTTGGCAACTATATGACCCAAAAAAGTCAGAATCCTTTGACTCTCAGCTTCCTCATCTATTTAAGTAAGGATAATAATATCAACAACATTAATAAATAAAGGGTGCCAAAATTGTTAGGCATTGTGAAATCTGGTTTTAATAAACTGATGACTGTTTTTGGGTTGGCCAGGGCTACCGAGCAGAGATGGACAACCCCTCGATGCTAGTGCACATGCCACCTGCCCTAAGAGGCAGGAAGGATATTCTCTTTGGGAACATGCCTGAAATCTATGAATTCCACAACACGTATGTTAATGATAAATCAGTCATTCTTACTTCATAGAATTTTTTCTCTCTCATGTATCCAATGGAAGAGTTATCTTATATTCTCTCTAACCTTTTCGCAGGATTTTTCTGCAGAGCCTGGAAAGCTGCATTAGAACACCACAACGTGTGGGATATTGTTTCCTGGAAAGGGTTGGTTAAACTCCTGTTCATTTACCAGTGTATTTTTCCCCTCCCAGAGAGTCATCCCTTAGAGCAGGAGTTCTTGACTTGGAGTTCTTAGGCCCAACAGGTTTCCAGGTTTGAATATTCTTGCCTTGCTGTGCTGAGTTGTAGTCTATATGAGGGGACCCTAGTTAGCCTAGAAAACATGTAGCCCTATTTGCGTATGAGCCATTGTGGGTTCGCCCTTTGTTAAAGCAGAGACAATGACTACAGGTGGTGCTTTCTCCTTACACGTACATTCTTGGAAACTCTCAAAATGATCTGTAGTAGCTATTCAGCTTGGAAAGCCATGGAAAACAGTGTGTTTTTGGTTTTAAATTCTTAACGCTCTCTGGGGAGATGAGCAACTCCCTGTGTCCAAAGTGTATTGTATACTTTGCTCAGCATGGAATCTCTTATCTACCTCTCTCAACCTGGAGGGCTGCCCCTCCTTCCTCCTTTTCCATCATGTATCTAGATTATTCTGCCCTTTCGTCAAAATGGAACAGAGGACTTTCCTCTTCTGTGAGGCCCTCCCAGACCACCTTAGTCCATGGGAGCCTCTTCCACCCCAATTCCTTTCCTAATTCTCTGAGACTTGTCATCTTCAATCAACCAGGCAATCAGCAAGCATTTATTAAGTGCCTACTCTAGGTCAGACATTGTGGGAAGCCACTTGGGAGCTGAAGAAAAAAGGGAGAGCAACCTCTACCTTCAACGATCTAATGTTTCCATGAAGGAGCTAGCACAAATGGACATAAGTATATACAACATATGTATGATGGAGAGAGACAAGGAAACTTTAGAAGGGACACAAGTAGCAATTGTGGGCTTGGAGGTGAGGTCAGGAAAGGCCTCCGGCAGGAAGTGATGCTTAAACTGAGTCTCAGGGGAAGCCATGGATTTAAGTAGAAGTCATGGGCCAGAAGGACATTCCAGGCATGGGGGAACGGTCTCAACAAAGGCATAGAGAGAGGAGATGGAGCATTGTGTATGACCAGCACTCTGAAATGCCGAGTTTATAGAGGGGAGGAATGTGCAAGAATCCTGAAAAGAGAGGAAAGGACCAAGGTGGGAAGTACTTTAAATGCCAGAGCAGATTCTCTTTGAGCCTACAGGAAACAGGGAGCCACTAAAGTTTCTTGATTAGGAGAATAACCTGATTAGGTCTGTAGATATCTGTTTTGTGTTGTTGTCTGTAGTTTTATGCACCTTTTTCATTCCTCTACCTAGGCTATCCACCCTTTGAGAGCAGAAACTGTCTTCTATTTCTTTTTCTGCTCATTGCCTAGGGGTGCATTACATATAGGCGGGAATTGAACTCAAGCCTTTGCAGTATTGAGATAATCCCTCTCCATCACCTTTTTTTTTGGGAAACAAACAAACAGAAAATCTTACCTTCTGTCTTAGACTCGATATTAAGTATTGGTTACAAGGCAGAAGAGAGGTAAGGGCTAGGCAATGGGGGTGAAGTGACTTGCCCAGGATCACACAACTAGGAAGTGTCTGAGGCTAGATTTGAACCCAGGACCTCCCATCTCTGGGCCTGGCTCTCACTCCCCTGAGCCACGTAGCTACCCCTAACATTGTCTACTTCTAAAGAGTTTAGATTCTAATAGAGGAAACAGCAAGGTGTCTCAAAAGTCTTGGTGCATTTGGAAGCTTTAATAACTAGACTGTTCATAGCTAGATCTGTGCCACATAAGAGTATATGAAGAATAAATAGAAATATGTAGAAAGTTGTTAAACACAGAGTAGTTGGAGAGGGGTGTCTGGAAGACAGATCAATGCACAAAATATGTACAGAGGATGATCTTTTCACTTTCCTTTTCAACTCTATTAAATTGTTGGTCTGAAATTCCTCAGATGTAGCATTTGTCCACTTCTGGGTGTTTAACAGAGCACATAGTGCATAGTAGGTAAATGTTTGCGAGTACATCTTAGATCCAAGCAGGCAGAGACCTCCAAGGCCAACCCTCCCTCATTTTACAGAGGAGGAAACTGAGGCCCAGGGACAGAAAAGGACTAGTTCATCATGATGCAGTAGAGAAGGACCTGTTTCTCCGTAGGTGTTCATGTGTCTCCACATGTGCTGCTAGTCTAGCTTAGTGATCGATCCATTTGTAGAAGAACAATAATATTGCATTTTCTTTCTCTCCCAGCGGAACAATTTCCAGATATATGAGACGTACTGTCAGAACAAGCCCAGATCCGAGCTGCTTTGGAGACAGTACTCAGAGAGCACCTTTTTCATTGTGAGTGTTATTTTATTGGGGAGGAGGAAAGAAAAAGGATAAGTGATGCTAATCCTTTCCAGAATTTTGCTATTAGTCTTAATCCACATGTAATGCACATCATAAACTGCATGCTGGAAGGGACTTTAGAGGTCATTGGGTCAGACCATCTCGTTTTACAAGTGAGGAAACTGAGGATAAGTGATTTGCCCAAAGCTACACAGCCAGTTACATATTAGAGATGAGATTTGAATCTAGGTCTTCCTGACTCTCAGTCTAGCACTCTGTCCACTATGCTGTGCTGAATATCAAAGAGTGCTCCACTTTTTTGATTGCCTCATTTTCTCCTCCATCCCTGCAACTCACCTTATTTCACCAGCTGCCCGCAGACCTTGGAGTATACACCTCTCTCCCTAACTAGCCCAAACTTTATCTGCCTATTTCTAGATCCCCAAATCTTAGGACCCAAGGTCTCGGCCAAGCCAGATCTGGTAATGGTGTCTCAATGGCCGAAAGAAATCTTGTCCCGGTGCTGTGGGTTGGGTTTCCCTGTTTTATGAAAAAGCCCTTTATGCCCATCCCACAGGTTTCCTTTTCAAATCAGACTAATTTTTTTCCAGCCTCATGGCCTGTGGAGCCTGTGCTCATCTGCCTCCATGTCTTCGGAAATGTTTTCACTTTAGTCTCCAGTCCATCCTTCTTTTCCTAAATGTTTTTTTTCCTTTTACACATCTCTTTAACATACCAATTCTGTGCTAATGTACCCTTTTAAAGTGTAAATTATTCAGTAAACCTACTGCTTTTTAGGACTGTGGAATTTAGGGGCTTCCCTCCACCACATTAATGGGACAATTTCCAGCCTTTTGTAAACTAGCTTATACACACTAAGATCCTGTGCCATCTGGGATGTCATCTGGTATCTCTCTCTCTCTCTCTCTCTCTCTCTCTCTCTCTCTCTCTCT
>NW_025398681.1:0-2560 GCF_016433145.1 Gracilinanus agilis | reverse complement strand
CCCACCCTACCCAATTTATCCTTCTACCTGACCCTACCTCTTTTCCCTCTGCCCCTCCCTGCCCCAAACTCCTCCCTCTCAGCTTACCTACTTCTCCCCCTCCCCTTACCTACCCCATTGAAAACCAAACAAAAACCTAGAGATAGGAATACAAAATAATCTGGCTGAAACCCTATACTTCCTGAAATTAATATCCACATGTAATAAGAATGGGGATATAGTTTCCCTTAGGGACTATTCACCATTTTCCCCCCAGGATATTGAAAGATTAAAACAAGACAGTCCTTCTTTTGAAGACGAAACAATGGTAGTAATAAAAAAACTAGAGGGTATCTTTCACACATATTACCCTGGATGGGTGGATGTTGAAAACCTACTACAAGCCTTTTTGACAGAAAGGGGGAAAAATAAGATTATCTCTATTATCTCTCTCGTTTATCAGGCCAAAGGAAGGAAAGTAATTAATTGGCCACATGATGACCTAAAACGGAACCCCAATAATGAACAGAATTACATAAAATTATGCCAGTCTAGAGAGGCATTATTAAAAGCACTGAGGACTTGTTCCGACAGACCAGGCACATGGATGAAATTTGAAAACTTAAGACAAAAAATCGATGAAACTCCCTCCCAATTTATGAACAGACTCATTGAGCTGGTAGGTAGATATAAAGAACTAGACCTTTCCAGAGAATGGGTTGTTAGACAAATTAGTCAGCACTAGGTACAAAACTGCTGTAAAGTTGTAAAAGATTATTTTAGAATCAACTGCCCAAATTGGTCCAGTATGGACCTTGAAGAATTAAGGAGACTAGTGGTATATGTATTTGACGGCCACCAGAGAAAAAATGAAGAAAACAGTGAGTCCATGGAGAAATTAAGGAGAGAAAATAAAATTTTAAAAGAAAAATTGGAAAAAAAGATAATGGAGTGACCCTAGAGACTTTGCAAGAATCCACAAATAAACCACCAAAATGTTATTTATATGGAAGAAAAGGCCACTTTAATGTTAAATTGCAGAAATTGGAATCAGGTATTCAATGACATGAATTTTAGGAATAATGGTAATTTCAGAAATAACAGATATAACAATTATCAAAATTAAAATAGAAATAGATACAGAAATTATACTCCAAATGAGGAAAATGATGATACACAACAAAATAGTCAAAAACCATACATCCAAAATGGAGCTTGTCCGCATTATGCACAGGGTGAAAATCCCCCACAGTATGGAGGATCCCAGAGAAATACCCAAGCATGAAGGTGGGGGGGGGAGGGGGCAAAGAACCTTGGAATTAGAAAACGAAACCTTTGATTTTCCAGAACCTGGTGCTTTAATGCCAATTAAAAAGGGCAGGAGGGGCAGCTGGGTAGCTCAGTGGAGTGAGAGTCAGGCCTAGAGACAGGAGGTCCTAGGTTCAAACCCGGCCTCAGACACTTCCCAGCTGTGTGACCCTGGGCAAGTCACTTGACCCCCATTGCCCACCCTTACCACTCTTCCACCTATGAGACAATACACCGAAGTTAAGGGTTTAAAAAAAAAAAGGGCAGGAGGAGAGTTCCTGGGCCTCCCTCAGGCCTCTGAAGGGCCTTTGGGCCTCCTGGGCTGGGGCAGTGCTGAAGGAGACCCTCCTCAGCTGGCCCAGAGGCCCAGGAGACCCGGAGGAGTCAGCTCTGTGTCCCCCCAGATCCTCTCTGGACCCCCTTCCTCACAGCCTGCCAGGGCTCAGGCTCTTCTTCTCTGGATTCCACAGTGGGGAAACTGAGGCAAAGGCTGGGGAAGGGCCTTGGCCGGGTGCCCCAAGCTGGGCAGAGTCTGAGGCCACATTTGAGCTCAGATCTTGGGGGTTCCAGGCCCAGGAGGGCAGCCCCTGAGTCACCCCATTCCTCCACCTGGGGATAGAGTTGGCCCCTCCTTGCTGGAGCCCCGAAAGATCACTCCAAGGCAGAAAGAGCAGCAGGATGTTCAGAGAGATCCCTGGAGGAGGGGAAGCTGTGGGGGAGGGGGGGCCTAGGCTGTCAGCTGCTGCCCTCTGCCTCGGTTTCCTTCTCTCTCAGAAGGGGGGGAACCTAGAGCCACCTTCCCAGGCCCTGGGGAGCAGAGATCCATGGATTGATCAGTCAGTCAGTCAATAGACATTTATTAGGCACCTGCTGTGTGTCCGGCGGCATTCTGAGGCAACTTCTAGTATAAGGAAGAAGCAGCTGGGCAGGGTGGGAAGGGGAAAGGGGCGGGGGGAGAAGGCTGCAGTCCTTAAAGGTAGGGAACAATTCCGTTATAAGCCCTCCCCCACCAAGCCTCTACCCGAGGGGCCCAGGCGGGAGGACTCTATTTCCCAGAATGCCTGAGTAATGACATCATGCAAGTCTTGTCCCTCCCCCATGGAAGACTCCATTTCCCAGAATGCCGGGCCAACGACTTCTTCTCAGTCTTTGCTCCTCCCCTCTGTAGCAGCCTCGGGGCATGCTGGGAACTTCCTGTGGACCATCTCTACTCCTGGAAGTGGCTCGGCTGTGCTTCTCGGACCTTTCCTGGGTGAGAGGGGGAGGGGAGGCC
>NW_025398680.1:0-8664 GCF_016433145.1 Gracilinanus agilis | reverse complement strand
ACATTATACATATATAATATATTATGCATTATACATATATATATTTCTCATATACATATGAGAAAAAATCTATATGCTATGAACTTTCCCAAGATAATGTATGTAAAGCAATTTGTAAGTTTTAAAGAGCTCTATGTGTTCCAACAATTAATAATAAAATAATAATTATATGTTTTGTATCAGATCTATGATTTTATCAGCATATGGTGCTCAAGGTGAGAAATGTTCTCTGTAAATTCAGGTCATTTCCACCTCTGTAATTTATAGTCTTAAAGACTGCCTGGGGACACTGAAAGTAAAATGACTGGCCTAAGATCACACAGGTGAGTAAGGTGACCAAGCTGGAACTTCAATCTGTGCTGAAATGCACATTTTTAGTTAATTAGCATTACGATGGGTAACAGCTTCCAAAAGCATTTAATTTCTTGATTTTTTTATTTTAAAAATTTTATTTTCAGTTCCAAATTCTCCCCTTTTGTTCACCTCCTTTCATAATTGTTGAGAGGCAAGCAATATGGTACCCATTCTATATAACAAGTCATGCAAAACATATTTCTACATCATGCTGAGAAAAAAAGAGCAAGAAAAATAAAGAAAAAAATCTTCAATCTGCACTCAGAGGTAATTAGTTCTCTATCTGGAAGTGGATAGCATCTTTCATCAAGTCCTTTAGATACGTGGTTCATTCGATTAATCAGTTACTGAATCTTTCACAATTGATTATTGTTATAATATTGTTGTTACTGTGCACATTGTTCTGTTCTACTTAATTTACTTTGCATCAGTGAATAAATATTCTGAAGGTTTTCTGAAACCATATCTTCCATAATATCTTACAGTAAAATAATATTTCATCACAATCAAATATCATAATTTGTTCTGCCATTCCCCAATTGATGGACATCCCACTAGTTTCTAATTATTTGCTACCACAAAAAGAGCTGCTATATAAATTTGTACATATGGATCCTTTTCCTTTTTCTTTGATCTCTTTGGGGAACAGATCTAGTAACAGAAATGCTAGGTCCAAGGGAAGCATTTAATTTCAACAGTGATTTCCTAAAGATAGTGTACCAAATTCTTCTCAGATGGGCCTCTTAATAACCCCATTTTCTAGACCCTGAAAACTGAGGGAAGGAAGTGACTTCTTGACTTCTCACACAATGAATCATTAGCTTAGCTGGAAAGAGAACCCAGATTTGCTGACTGGCAGCATTTAATAAGCCTGGAGACACATTGCATGTTTTCCTTAAACATGTTTAATCTTGTTTATTCATATTATCCAGTATAGGAAAGGGCCTATACTAGACCTAGTCATCTGTATTCATTGTGTTGAAAACTATTTAAAAACCACTTTTAGTGGTTCCTAACTTTTCAATGTGTATGGTTTATTTTTTCCAAATGGGAATTAAAAAAAAAAAAACCCTTGCCTTCCGTCTTGGAGTCAATACTGTGTATTGGCTGCAAAGCAGAAGAGTGGTAAGGCCAGGCAATGGGGGTCAAGTGATTTGCCCAGGGTCACACAGCTAGGAAGTGTCTGAGGCCAGATTTGAACCGAGGACCTCCTGTCTCTAGGCCTGGCTCTCAATCCATTCAGCTACCCAGCTGCCCCCATCCAAATAGGAATTTTTTAAAGGACAGGGTTGGTGCATTAGCATTTAGTTGTTTATTCTACTTTCCTTAGCTCCCAACCTAGATTAGACTCTATATGTTTCTTTGGATTAATCTTCTTAATCATTTTAGTTCATCACCTAGCACCCTGCTCAGGATAATAGTTCCCTATTACCCACAAGATTAAGTTCAAGATCCTAAGTTGAGAGTTCTGTGCCCTCCATAACCTAGGGCCATTCTACCTACGTAATTCTCTTTTTTCCTATCTTTTCCCAAAAATTATATGCAACTTCAGTAAGTTCGCTTCTCACTGCCCCACTAAGTAAGTCATGTTCACTTCTGACTATGCTTTTGCTAATGCAGCCTGAGATCCCTTCTCTATTTCTCTTCCTTCTTATAAAGCCTATTTATTCATCCTTCATCTTGACCCAAGTGCCATCTCCTCCATCAAGCCTGACCTCGTTAACCCATGCTGGTTTCATGGTTCTGTGAACTCCCATGGCACTATGATCTGTGTCATTAACTTTGGCATTTTACATTATACCATCTTGTGTTGTTATGTCTCACGATTGTGGATGTGGGTGAGGATGATCTCCCCAATTAAACTGTGAGCTCTCGAGGGTAGAGCCTGGGTCACATTTTTCTTGTATCCCTCCAAGCACCTAGTGTAGTGCTTTGTACATGCACCATTAAGCTTATAGATTCCATGATTTTGTCAGGGTGGGTCATCCCTCCACCACTTCAGATAAAACCTTTCTGCTATTTGGTTGATAAATCATCAAGTTATTATGACCCAAAACATGCATATTAAAGATTATATATATATATATTTTTTTTTGAATGAGGAAATGAATGAATGAATTCTTTTCCTTATTGTGCCCTTCATCTTGTCCCCCACTAGCACAGCACTGTATATACAGTAGAACTAAAAAAGAAACATGGATTATGCATCTAGTATGTACTAGGCAATGTGCTAAGCAAGCACTTTACAAACACCTCATTTAATCCTAGCAACAACCCTGGGAGGTAGGTGATATTATTATGCCTATTTTATAGTTAAGAAAAACCAAAGCAGACAGACTTGCCCAGGGTCACACAGCTAGGAAGTGTCTGAGGCTACATTTGAACTCAGACCTTCCTAACTTCAGTCTCAATGCCTATCCACTCCTCTACCCAGCTGCCTAGTAAATGTCTAATATGTGTTGGGTGAACAAACAATATTCTGGGATACCTATCTGAGATGCAATGGCAAGAATACTGGATTTGGATTTGGTCAATCTCAGGGAGAATCCTAGCTACTGCTTAGTAGTAGTGGCATCTTGAGTAAGTTGCTCTATTCTTTTTGGGATCAGTTTACCCATTCATCGAGGTAGTATACATAATGGTCAGTGACTCCTACAAAGCATACCACAGTTGAAGTCATCATGTTTCCAGGGGATGTATTTTTTTAAAACCCTTACCTTGTGTCTTAGAATTGACTTTAAGTATTGGTTCCTACATAGATAAGAGATAAAAGCAAGGCAATTGAGGTTAAGAGATTTGCCCAGGGTCACAACAGCAACTCAGGTCCTCCCGTTTCCAGACCCGGCTCTCTATCCACTGAGCCCCCAAGCTTTCCTGACATATTTGTTTTAATAGAGATCTCTGAAATCATCAATCTCGAAACATTTATTAAGTACTTACTGTTTGCCAGGCACTGGGATAAGCCCTTGGATAAATGGTCAGGAAAAAACCTGGTTTCTGGCCTTAGGGATCTCATATATTAATTAATATTAATCTCATATATTAATGGAGGAGACAACAGGAGAATATTTATGTACTTCCAAAGTATATAAATGTAAATG
Source organism: Gracilinanus agilis (assembly GCF_016433145.1). Lineage (NCBI taxonomy): Eukaryota > Metazoa > Chordata > Mammalia > Didelphimorphia > Didelphidae > Gracilinanus > Gracilinanus agilis. Next base: position 5,209 of record NW_025398680.1, on the reverse strand, counting down.
GGAGGTCATTTCAGGAAAAAGGTGAGGGAGGTAGGCAGAGAAGTCAGGAAGCAGAGATATGGAGAGAGATCATTCCATGCATGGGAGGGACAGGTGTGAATATGGGATTGATTTTCTCCTTGACTACTTTTAAATTTAATCAACCAAAAACATAGACATCCCTACTTAACACAAAGTAGGGGAGGTTCACAAGCCACTGGCTAAAGTGGGTGACAACTCAGAAGTGACTGACCACCTCCAGGGCAAATTCAAAGACTGTAATTGGTCCTTGTAAAGTGGAAGAAGGGATAGAAAATGACATAAAAAAGGACTATAAAAGGTGATGAACTTCTGGTACAAAGAGTCTTCTTGAATTTTCGGGTTGGAGGATCTTGGACTGGGACTGCGACTTGGAGCTATGACTTGGACCTGGGACTCTGGATCTTTTACTGCTTCTGGTAAGACTACTCCTGGATCTTCTCGTTTGGAGCTTTGACTTGAGTGAGTGAAAAGCTGACCTTCCTTTCCTGGCTTCTGGAGAGATTAGTTCCAGAGAGGCCTCCCCTTCTTGGAGGAGGCGGCATGGGTTGAACCCTTGCTTAATTCACCACTGAGTCCTCAGGCTGAGAGGTTAACTAGCCTTATATGGGTTGATCTGGAACCAGAGCAACATTTAGGGTGATAAGCTAGACTTCTTACTCTATCCACTTTTATATTTCTCTACTTTCACTCTTTCCACCTCTTTGTAAATAAAATTATTGAAAGTCAATTTGACTTGAGTATTATAATATTTTTAAATTGGCGACCACAGTATTATATCAAAATTCTCATATATTTAGTCCAACCATAAAATTTAATTCCTTACATGGGCAATACAAAGGCTTGAAGATGAGAGATGGAGCTTTGGAAGTGAGAACCAGAAGGGCAGTGTCAGAGAAGGAAAGTGTGAGAACACTGGAGAGTTAGTGACCAAGGTGTGAAAGACTTTAAAAGTCAAACTGAGGTTGAGGGAGCCACTGGAGTTTACTGAGGGGTGACTGGCATAATCAGATTTATATTCATAGGAAAATCACCTTGGCAGCTGAGTAGAGGATGAGCTGGAGTAGGGAGAGATCTGAGGCAGCAGACTCAGCAGCAGGCTATTGCAGTAGTCCAGGCATAAGATGATACCAAGGGGTTGACAGTACCAGAGGAGAAAAGGCATGGACCAGAGATATTATGAAAAAACAAAGGACAAGACTTGCCAAGGGTATTTCTTTCTTATAGATGAAGTAGTAAAGTGTACCAGGAAGGACAATGAACAGGAGAATTCCTCTTCTATTAATCAGCTGTGTGATCTTGGGTAGGTCACTTTATCTCTGTAGATCTCAAGGTTATCAACCTAGAAAATGGATTTAATGATGTCCAGGATCCCTTCTAGCTCTGAAATTCGAAGCTAAAATTATCTTAAAAGGATGGATATCTAAAGGATTGAATAGCTTGGGGGAATTCTTTAGAAGGGAAAAAGAGTGATCCCTTACTCTTCAAAGCTCACTAGATTACTTGCTGGAGAAAGCTGTTCCAACTTCTGAAAAGATGAACCTGCCCCTCCTTGAGTGATGCTTTTTTCAAGGCTTAACTCAAGCCCCATCTTCTATACAAAGACTTTTCTGATTCTCTCAGGGGCTGACATTCTTTTCCATCTCAAATTACTTTGTGCTTGCTTATTTGTACACCATGTTTTATCCCCTAATGGAATAAGCTCCTTGAGGGCAGAAGTAGTTTCATTTTTCTCTTTGTATCTGTAGCACCTAGCACAATGGAGGCACAATGCTTTAGAACAAAGGAGGCACGGAAAAAATTATTTGTAAATTAAATTACATTTTAAAAAATATTTATTTAATTTAAATCATTATTTTTAAACATAGTATACATGATATAAATATGTAAAAAATATATTAAAATATATATTTATTTAACACAAGTATTTATTTAATTTATTTAAGTGAGTCAAGTTAATATAAGCCTTCAGTGGCAATATCTTGCATGATCTCGAAACTGCCATTTGGATTAGTCAGCCTAGCCAACCAACACAGAGGACTCAATCAACACTTGACCCAGCCAAATGACTGAGAGAAATCAAACCAAAGGAAGCAGATATTGACTTTATGTAAACAAAAGTCTCCTTAATATAGACACTATATCCCAAAGTGGAGTGGACCACCTTGGGAGATATGAGTTCATCATCAATAGAGCTCCTCAGATAAAGGCTGGGACTACCACTTATTTAGGATCGTGGATTAAATTGATGTCCTTTGTGTTCCCTTCCAACTCTGAGATTCTATGGATCATTCAATTCCTCATCCATATCAACCAAACAATTATTCGAATCAGAGTGATTCAGTCAAAATGGCCATTGGGGTAGCCAGGTTGCCTCATTGACCCTAAAGATATCAGATCCCAAAGGAAAGTTACTCTGAAATATTAATATGAGGAAAATGGAATTCTGGAAACTCAGAGGGAGTCGATGACCTGAATACGACTGCCCAGCTTTCCTTGCTTCACCAGGAGTCACTTAGAGGCCTCCAATTCTAGGAAAGGGTTAAGGATTCTTGCTTAGGACTGGAAGGAACAACAGTAGGTTCTGAGTCAGTGGTTTCAGAACCCAGTGTGGTATTATTCCTCAGATTCTCCAGATTCCTGCCCTAATATCTAGCCCAGCTTGTATTACTCTGGAGACAGAGTATTAGTTTGAGAGACAGGTGACCTGTGTTCTAGTCCCAGTTTGGTACTCAATTAGGTGTGTTATCTTGGGCACACCTTGCAATCTGCCCTTGGCCAGTTGGAATAAACGGCTACTTATTTCATTTTTTTTCTTTATGCCTTACTCTTAATTGACATCTTACTTTTATTATATAACCTCAACCTGAAGAACTTTTATTATATAACCTCAACCTCAAGAACCCAGATTGGTGAGAGATGATCCTCTTAGGTCCCTAAAAATTTCCAATAAAATCTCATCCACCACACTGAAGGCTCTGGGTACTAGATGCTTTTCATATCTCCTTCCCTCCCTGAAATTATTTTATTTTGTTTTGTTTTGTTTTATTTTTAATAGAATTTATTACCAGGTATCTCAGTCCTACCCCCTCCTAATCATAAAAGATATCACCTGATAAAAAGGTATGTATATGTAGATTGTGTCTTTCACGTTTCTATTTTTCAGTTCATTCTCTAGCGATACTCATTCACAAGTTATTCTTCAAATATTAGTTCTATGGCTGTATATAATGTTCTCTTCATTCTTCTTATTTTACTCTTATTGCTTCATGGAGATCCTTCCAAGTTTTTTTTAATTAAACTGCTCATTGTTTTTTATGGCACAAAAATATTCCTTTACAATTATATACCACAATTTGTCCAGCCATTCCCCAATTGATGGACATCCTCTCAATTTCCAGTTCTTTGCCACCTCAAAGAGAGTTGCTAGAGATATCTTAGAACATACGGTTTTCCTTTTTCCCTGGTCTCCTTGGGAAACAGACTCAGCTATATTATTGCTGGATCTAAGGGTATACACATGACACAATTCCAAATTGTTCTCTAAAATGGTTGGATCAGTTCAAAGTTTCACTAACATGTGTTAGCATCCATGTTTTCCTGTATCCCATCCAACATTTGTCATTTTGCCCTTTTATCATTTTAGCCATTCTAATAGGTGTGAGATAGTATTGCAGAATTGTTTTGATTTGTATTTCTCTGATCAGATCAGTAGCGATCTAGACCAGTGATGGGCAAACTATAGCCCACAAGCCAGATGTGGCCCCCTGCAATGTTTTATCCAGCCACTGGACATTATTCCTAATCTGACAAATACAATGAGTAGGATACAATACAATGAAACTTCGAAAGAGTTGCCTTAGAAGCAGACTGACAGATGAACATTTCCTTTCCTTTGGCCCCCTCTTTAAAAAGTTTGCCCATCACTAATAGAGCATTTTTTCCATTTACCTATATATGGCTTTGATTTCTTCATCCTAAAACTATCTATTCCTATCTTTTACCCGTTTATCAGTTGGGGGCTGTAGCCCTGAAATGTTACAATTCCTAAGGTATGAGTCTTTCCTCCATCCCTACTGCTGCTTCCTTTTCTGGAGGTCAGGGACTATTTTTGCCTTTTTGCCCTAGTATTTAGCACAGTGCCTGACAATATAGCAGGTACTTTATAAATGCCTTTTGAGTTGGGTAAGAGAATTTTTGATCCAAAAGGGACTTTAGAAGTCATCTAGTCTTTTTTACAAATGAAGAAACTGAAGCCAACGGATGAAGTGGTTTTCCTTTAGCTCTTTACCAGCCACTCTTTTCAGAAGTAAATTGCTGTATTGAGTTGGCCATCCTACCGTGTATGTCTTGTGACCTTTCAAGACAGAGAAATGAGCCTTGCAACAGGAGAGGTGAATTCTCTGACAGGAGGTCTGTGCTCCTGTTTGTGCCTCTCCCCTCTGAGATGCTGGCCGGGGCCCAGAGCCTGGCTTGGTGGTTTAGCCCTTCAGTGAGGGTTTTGACGTTAACAAAAACATCAGAAGCATTTGGGGCTCTCAGGAAGGAAACCCGTAAGGCCTGTTTATATGACAGGTTCTGGGCAATTTCTGTTTGTCCTTTCACTCTGTGCCCCCACCCCCTTAGGTCCAGGGAAGTCAGGGAGGTGACTGGGAGGAGAGCTGGACTAAACTCTACTGGAAATCTGAAATTCAACAGGAAAGCCAATCTCTTGTTTCCCTGGGCAAAGCTCTCTGATTTAAGGGCCCTGTCTGAAATGATAGAATAAAAACCAAATCATTTAGCCTGCTGGTGGAAGAGGCTTGGATGGGGAGACAGGCAATGGGGGAAATCAGGGTGGGCAGTGGGAGGAGCTCTACCACAAACCATGATTAAGGGGTCTTGGCCAGGGCAAGATTCAATAGACTCAATTTTAGAGCTGGGATAGACCTTCCAAATCATCTCGTACCTCCTGTTCTTACAGAAAAGGAAATTGAAGCCACGGAAGGGAAGTGATTTGCTTAAGGTTCCACAAGTCATTGGTCTCCATCTTTCTACCTGAAATGAAAGAACTCTTTCTTGGGTAGATTGCTGTGAAAATAAGTGATATAATGTTAAAAAGCACCTTGACTTTCTTCTTTCTTTTGAGTACCAACTAAGGTACTACCTCTCTCTCTCTCTCTCTCTCTCTCTCTCTCTCTCTCTCTCTCTC
>NW_025398679.1:0-3835 GCF_016433145.1 Gracilinanus agilis | reverse complement strand
CTTTATTGAATAAATTTATTTATAATTTATGCTTATTTTATAATTTATACCTATTTATTAAATAATAATTTTATAATTTATAATTATTTATTAACTAATAAAAAGTGGGCCAGAGAAAGAAAAGGTACTAACCATGTGTGACTGGATGTTCCCGTAGCAGCCTCCTCCCCAAGCCAGCTGCCTTCAGAGCCAGACCTTGGTGTGCCAATGCTTCCTTAGCTAGCCTGGAGCCAAACCATTCCTGCTGGTGATCTCTTAGCAATCTCTTCTGTTTGTGATTCCCAGGCAAGAAGCTCCTACATCCTTCCACTATTCTAGTTTAAGTTCTTTGTGATATCCTTTTCCTGAGCCCCTCTGATTTGGAGGACTCTGATCTTAGTCCAGACAAGCAGCAAATCTTCTGGAGTCCAAGAGCCACTGTGCAGTCCTTATAGTGGCTGCACAGCACTGGTACAGTGTTTCCCAGCATGATACCCATTGCTTCAGAGAGATAAGGTTTGGAGGTTCAGAAGTAAGATCTTTTGCTTTAAAATCAAAAGGGCTGCATTTGGGATGCCACAAAAAGGGACATGGGCTAGTATTAAATTTCCACAACCCCTAGTGTGTGGATGTAGTTACCTTCCCTATCTCTTTTAACCAGATCTATTTTTATTTTGGCTCTGTCAGAGATCATGATAGCAACCCCTGCCTTCTTTTTCTCATTTGAAGCCCAATAGATTTTTCTCCATCCTTTCATTTTTACTCTATGCATGTCTACCTGTCTAATGTGTGTTTCTTGTAGACAGCATATGGTAGGATTTTGGTTTCTAATCCACTCTGCTATTTGCTTCTGTTTTATGGGCAAGTTCATCCCATTCACATTCAGAGTTATAATTATCAATTGTGTATTCCAAGACATTTTGATTGTCTCTCCTTGTCCTGTCCTTTCTTCTTTCACTGTTTCCTTCTATACCAGTGTTTTGTTTTTAATCAGTTCCCCTAATCCCCTCCTTTGTTGTACTTACCTTTCTCCCCCCTCCCTTCTTATTCCCCTCTTATTGTTCTTTAAAGCTATGCTGCACTCCCCTCCCACCAAGCCCTCTCCCTCCCTAGTATTGCTTCCCTCCCCACCAGTCTGTTTGTTACCCTTCTACTTTTCTATAGGACACGAATCAATTCTCTGCCCCAATGGATCTGATTGTTCTTCTCTCTTTAAGTTAATGTCAATGCACTTACGAATTAAGTATTTCCTTTCTCCAACCTCTTTACTCTTCCCCTGTTTACCCCATGCACTTCTTTATGAAATATAAATTTACTCCATTTTATCTGTTTTCCCCTTTCTCTTAATATTATCTTCCTTTTTTTACCTCTAGTTTTGTATATACATACATACATACATATATCTTGACATTTCAACCTATACATTTTTGTACCTGTTCCCTCTAATTATACTTTTTCTATCTACCCTGTTGGTAATAACAATTTTTAAGAGTTACCAATATCTTCTTTCCTTATAGGGATATAAGTCAATTGAGTTTATTGGGTCCCTTAAAGAAAAGGTTTTTTGTTTTTTGTTTTTTTCCCCCCACTCTCTTAATTACCTTATGGTGATTCTCTTGAGTTCTGTGTTTGAGCAACAAACTCTCTGCTTAAGTTAGGTTTTTTTCTTTATGAATGCTTGGAAGTCTTCTATTTTGTTGAATGACCATACTTTCCCCTGCAAGAATATAGTGAATTTTGCTGGATAGCTAATTCTTGGTTGTAGACCTAGCTCTCTTGCTTTCCAGAATATCGTATTTTATGCCTTCCTGTCCTTCAATGTAAATGCAGCCAGATCCTGTGTTATCCTAACTGTGGTTCCCTGGTATCTGAATGACTTCTTCTTAGCAGCTTGTAATATTTTTTCTGTGGTCTGGTAGTTTTTTAATTTGGCTATAATATTTCTGGAAGTTGTTAGTTGTGGATTAAATGTTGGAGGTGATCTGTGGATTCTTTCTAGTTCCACTTTTCCCCCTTGTTCGAGAATGTCAGGACAGTTCTCTTGTATAATTTCCTGTAGCGTGATGTTCAAACTTTTCCTTTTGTCGTGATGTTCTGGCAGTCCAATAATCCTTAAATTGTCTCTTTGAGATCTGTTTTCCAGATCTGTGGTTGTGTCAATGAGGTGTTTCATATTTTCCTCAAATTTTTCATTTCTAAAATTTTGTTTTATATATTCTTGCTGCTTTGTGAAGTCATTTGCTTCTAGTTGTTGAGTTCTATTTTTTAAAGACTGAATTTCATACCTGGCTTTTTGCTCATCCTTCTCCTTCTGGTCTGCTTTTCTTTGTAGATCATCTTTTGCTTTCTTTGCTTCATTTTTCAGCTGGTCAATTTGGGCTTTTAAGACATTATTTTCTTGTTTTAGATCATATATTTCCTTTTCCCAATTGCCTTTAGCCTCTGTTGATTGTTTTCTGAGTTCTTGAGTTATTTGGATTTTGAGTTCTTGAGTTAATTGAATTTTGAGTTCTTGAGTTAATTGAATTTTAAGTTCTTCCAAAGCCTGTGTCCATTTCACTGAATTTTCTATGTTTTTTTCTTGGTGTTCCTTTATCTTCTTCTGATCCATTTGCTTTTTATTCCATTTCTGGATAAAAGCTGTTGATTGTGGTTTCTTTTTTTTTTTTTTCTGTTGTTTACTCATATTTTTTTTCCTTCTTTCTCCCCTGTAATTGGCTGTAATCTTGATCCTCTGATCATATTTTTGGGTTTGGGCTATTCAGCACTGGGAGGGCTTTTTCTCTGTTTTGTTGATTAATTAGGTTAGTGGGAGCTGAGGCCAGATTTTCCCCAGCTGGTGGTGAAAGCTAAAGAAGTGAATTTGGCTACTTTCCTTGTAGTTTGTGGGGGAGGGTTGTTGAAGCTTCCCTGCCCTCCGAAGACTTCTACTCTGCTGTATTGATAGGATTAAGCCAGGTGGGATTAATCTGCTCAGCTCCAAGTGCCCTGGGGTCAGATTTTCCCCAGCTGGTGGTAAAAGCTAGAGAGGTGAGTTAGGCTTCATTCACTCTAGTCTGTGGGGGAGGGGTGTTGGAGCTTCCCTGCCCTCTGAATATGTCTTGTCTGTTGTAATGATAGGATTAAGCCTGGGTGTGGTTGATCTACACTGCTTTGAGTACCCTGAGGTCAAAGCCTCAAGAGAAAAGGGGGGCTAGCACAAGATGGAGGGTATGTTCACCCTCTCTTTGGGTTTCTTCCCCAGCAGCTTCCCTGCTGTCTGTGATCAAAGCCTTAAGTTTGGCATAGCTGTGCCAGTGAGGCACTCTCTGGGACTAGTGGCCCAGCCCACCTAGGGATACCAGTATCTGCTGGAGATTCAACACATTAGGTGGAGGAGAGGATCTGGGATCTTCCTCCTTTCTTTCCCTTCCCACCAAGAGTTCCAAGAATTCAGGCTTTTTTTTTCTCTCCCCCCACAACCCCCCATACCTTTTAAGTTGGGTTCAGCTGGAGGATCCCCTAGTTCTGTTGTGTTGTCAGATTTGGTTTTCTGTTCCCTTGGAGCCCTTTGTCTTTAATTGGTGGTGAAGGGCTTTATGGAGGTTTGGAGCCTTACTGCTTCTACGACACCATCTTCCCAGAATTTCACAACCCCTAGTATGTGAAAACTTCCCCCATGTGGAAGGGTTGCTAAAGTAGGTGCTTTGGAGCATTTAGACCTTGGTCAGATATTGAAGATGCCAAAACTTGATATCGCCATCTTAGGACTGATATCAACATGTCTTGAGTTTTGTCTTGCCACTGAACTTCATTGACTCTGGGGGAGAGTGAGAGAGAGAGAGAGAGAGAGAGAGAGAGAGAGAGAGAGAGAGAG
>NW_025398678.1:0-2750 GCF_016433145.1 Gracilinanus agilis | reverse complement strand
GAGAGAGAGAGAGAGAGAGAGAGAGAGAGAGAGAGAGAGAGAAATGAGGAGAGTCAAGCTCAGAGTTTTTAAATTTGAGCCTTGGGCATGGCAGCAAAGGAATGTTTCTGGTAACTGCACCTACCCTTGGGTCAGAGAAGTTCTCAGGCAAGATCTCCACCAGGTCAGAGTGAGACAGTTGGCTTGTCCTTTCTGTGGTTCAGGAGTCTCCTTCTGTGGTTGTAGGAGGTTGCAGCCAGATAAGTCTAGAGGGAGTTTGCCAGAGGCACTGTGATAGGCATTGCCTGACTGCCTTTGTCTGGTACACCTTCCACTGGAATCCTTCAGTGCTTGCTTTAAGTTGGCTGCTGATTCTTAGAGACAGCCAGTAAAGGAAAGTAATAAATGTTGGAGGGGATGTGCCAAAATTGGGACAATAATGCATTGCTGGTAGAGTTGTGAATTGATCTAACTATTCTGGAGGGCAATTTGGAACTATGCCCAAAGAGCTTTAAAAGACTGTCTGCCCTTCGATCCAGTCATACCACTGCTGGGTTTATATCCCAAGGAGATTTTTAAAAATGGGAAAGAACCTATTTGTACAAAAATATTTATAGCTGTGCTTCTTGTGGTGGCAAAAAATTGGAAAATGAGGGAATGCCTTTGTTTCTCCAGATGTCTGAATGTTCATTCTCAGTTGATTCATGTGCATTGAGCACATAAAAGAAAGCTCTAAGATGATGAAAGATGGAAGTAATCACTGTTGGAAGGGGCTTCCAGAAGACAGATCCTCAAATATAGTGTCGTGGAGGTACAAATTCATTCAACCATTCTGGAAAATTTCTTTAGATTGCAAACTCCTTGAGGGCAGGGATTGTTTTATTGTATCCCTAGAGTTTAGGACAGTGCTTGACATATAGTAGGCATTTTTAAGTTAGATTGGGAAACAATCAAAGGGAGATCTCAGTTTATTTTTTTTTCTCTTTGTACCTCCAGTGCTTAGTCTAGTGCCTTGAACACAGTAGAAGCTTCATAACTATTTGTTGAAACTGAACTCAATTTGACCTATAACTTTCAGGTCCCCTAATCCTGCGAGGACAAAGAAGGAAGGGCATAGTGTTACCCCAATTCCAGGCAATTACTAGACCCAAAATATACCTGGATGAGGGGTAGGGAAAGGTCATGGTTCAAACCAAAGAGTAAACCCAATGCTATGTTAAAATCAAGATCAAGAGTTCACATAAGTAGAGTTGTACAAAGGATGGATGGATGAGTAAAGATGACCCTAGTCAACAGTCTATGGGAAGTGGTAATCAAAGTCTATAGAATTCCCACAATGAACTGTTTCTTTTAAGACTTTTTTAACTCTTACTTTCTGTCTTAGTATCAATTCTAAGACAGAAGAAAGCAAGTGCTAGGTAATTGTGGTTAAGTGACTTGCCCAGGGTCACCCAACCAGGAAGTGTCTAAGGTCAGATTTGAAACCAGGACCTTCCAACTCCAGGCTTGGCATTCTATACATTATGCTACTTAGCTATCCCCAAAGTTTCTTTTTATGCAAAATAAAAGTTTCCTCTATAAAGCTATTTAGCTTTCTTCATAGCCAAAATTATTTTTATTCTGGCAATAGAATATAAGTTTTGTAAGAGGGAGATTTTAGATATTTTATAGATATGTATTTAAAATATGGCTCCCAGGAATCAACAATTCAGATTGATTCCATAATTAAATAGACCCAAGTCAGGATTGGGTTTAAGTTAGTTTAATTACAATTAGGAAGGTAAAAGGTAGGGAAATGGAGAGAGGGAGAGACTAGTCCAAGCCTGGAGAGGCCTGGACAGAGAGAGAGGGTTAAAAGGCTAATTAAACTAGTCTACAAGCCACAAGACCTTAGAAATCAGAGAGGCTATAAGCCTACTTAAGGCAGAGTTTGGAAACGCCAAGGTAGGCCAAGGAAGTCAGCCTAACTTACCCACATGACAATTCAAAGTCGAAGCATTCTGAGGTCTCAGCTGAGCACCTTCAGCACCAAGTTAAAGCCGGAGCTCCTTCACCAGGGAGTAACCAACATATTTGAAGAGATAGTGTCTCTCGTCACTTCCTGTGGGTCCACTTCTAATTCAAGTGGACAAATGGCAGCCTCTGCACTGATTTGGACTGCCCAAAGGGCACTCCCTTATTCTTGATTTGTTACTTATTGTCACGAGTGATTAACTCATCTCCCCTCCCCTTTGAGGGAGGTGGGGATGATATAATCTAGATGCCTAGGGTAAGTAGAGCTTTGACTATGAATGGGCTAGAGCTAATTCCATTTACACAGGTTCTTGTGGGCTGTTTGGGCAGTTATTTTTTGTGTTTACTCTGTGGTTCCTAGTGTAATGCTTAGCACAATAGGAGACAATTAATAAATACTTACTGATTTACTAACTGATCCATAGTATCAGTGGAGAGCAGAGTAGACCTTTTGGGTGATGGAGTTTAGAATCTCCTGGATCTTACGTTGACTGTCTGTGAGATCTACCTGGGCCTCACCTTCCTTATCTACAGAATGAGGACATTGGACCAGATGGCCTTGAAGACTCTTCACAGCTCTGAGACCATGATCTTACTTGATCATCCCAATAGTCAGGTGAGACAGGTAGTACAATTATTCTTTTGTTTCCTAACTGGGTGACCCTGGGCAAGTCACTTAACCTCCATTGTCTAGCCCTTACCACTCTTCTGCCTTGGAACCAATACATAGTATTGATGCTAAGATGGAAGGTAAAGGT
>NW_025398677.1:0-4406 GCF_016433145.1 Gracilinanus agilis | reverse complement strand
GCTCAGTAGATGTTTCAATCAAGTAACAGGGAAGCAGGTAGGATGGAGGAGTCCAGATATAACACAGCCAGCAAAAGCAGGTAGTCAGTTCCCCTCCAGATAAACCAGAGAGAGAATGAATCTGCACAAGGCTAACTGACTCTCTCCAATAGAATTCTAGAATCCCTTACTCTGCTTTCCCGTACCTCTGCCCTCTGCAAATACACTTAACTTTACAAAAGACTTTAACAAAAGACAGACCTAAAAATTAGAAAAATATGAATTGCTCATGGGTACACCAAGACAATGTAATAACATTGACACTCCTACCTCAATTAACTTAACTTATTCAATAGCTTAACAATTAAACTACCAAAAGATTATTTTATGGAACTAGAAAAAAATTATATTGAAATTCATCTGGAGGAACAAAAGGTCAAGGATCACAAGAGAAATAATGAAAACAAAAAGGAGGAGAGGAGGGGGCCTAGCAGTACCACATCTTAAACTATTCTATAAAACAATAATCATCTAAAGCATTTGGTACCAATTAAGAAATAGAGAGGTTAATCAATGAAACAGATTAGGTATATAACATACAGAAACAAATGGACCTGGTAGCCAAGTATTTGAACAACCCAAAGATATTAGCTTCTTGGGGAATAACTCACTGTTTGACAAAAACTGCTAGGAAAACTAGAAATCAGACTAACAGAATTTGGGCAAAGAATAGCATCTCAAATCATATACTAAGATAAGCTCCAAACAGATACATGACTTAGATATTAAGGCTGATATCATAAACAAAGGAAAGGAAATTTTCTTTCAGATCTAAGGGATGGTAGAAGGGTTCATGACCAAATAAGGCATAGACAGGATCCCAAAAGATAAAATGGACAATTTCTATGATATAAAATGTTTAGATGTTTGGAAAAACCAATACAACTAAAATTAGAAGAAAAATGAGTAACTGGAGAGGGAGGAGGGTAATATTTGCAGCAAGTTTGCTGACAAAGGTCTCATACACAAAATAAATAAGAAATAGGTTTAAATTTATATAAGAATAATAGCCATTCCCCAATTGAAATGGTCAAATGACACAGCAATACATTTTTCAGAGGAAGAAACCCAAGATCTGAATAGCCATATGGAAAAAAAATGCCCTAAGCCGTTGATAAAAATGAACTCTTTTAAAATAGAGAAATGCAAATTAATACAACTCTCAAGTATCATCTCACACCTATCAAATTGAGAAGGTTGACAAAAAGGGAATAAGTTTGTGCTGTGTGACTGCAGCTTTAGGAGAAATTGGGCTGAAGATAAAACTTTGAGAGTTATCACTAGGGAAATGGTAGTTGAACCCATGGGAAACGATGAAGTCCCAAGTGAAAGAAAGTAAAGAAAAAAGAGAAGACCCAGAATAGGGCTTTGGGGCATATCCACAGTTAGTAGATATGACAAGGATGATGAATGAATGAGTGGAGACCAAAAAGAAACAATCAGAAAGGTAGGAGGATAACCCCATGATAGTAGTGTCACAAAAATGAAGAGAGAAAAGTCTTCCAGAAGAGAGCATGGTCAACAGCATGGTGGACAAGGGTGAAGATTCAGAAAAGGCCATTAGATCTAGCAGTTAAGAGATTATTGACAATTTTGAAGAGTCCTGTTTCAATTGAGGGATAAGGTCAGAAGCTGTAATTTGATGGATTTAGAAGAGTCTAAGAGAGGAAATGGAAGCTTTGAGCAAATTGACTTTCTAAAGGAGTTGAATGAGGAAATGGAAAGATGTATGATGGGAGGAATGGTATGATCTAGGTAGGGTTTGGTTTTTTTTTTTAAAGAATCAGGGGAAACTAGAATATTTCTATTTAGCAGGAAAGGAACCAATATTTTGGAAGAGATTAAAGCTGAGAGGAAATGATCATGAAGACAATCCACTTGTTACTATGCATTTTCATCTTTTTTCCCCCCATTGACAAAAACCCTTCCCTGAGAGTTCTGGATTGTACTAATCTCTGACTTATATGAACTTTTACCATAGTTAGAATCTGTACCACACAGCTGTGGAAGGAGCACTGACCTGTAATTGGTCTGCTAGTTGTATGAGTTTGGGTAAGACACTTCCCCTCTCTGGACCTCAATTTCCCCATCTGTCAATTAAAGGGGTAGGACTAGATGAATAAGGTCCCTTCAAGTTCTTACTCTCAGTTAGCCTCTGATTCCATGAGTTGTTTTATGTATGTATATTCAGTCTACTAACAGATCGTGAACCTTTTATTGGATTTGGAATAAGAGAACTTGGGTCAAAATACTATGCTTTGACTGTGCCATTGGACAACTTAATTCAACTCTTTGAGCCTTGTTTTATTATTTTTCCTTGTATGTAAAGTTGAAGTTCAACTAGAATGATATCTAAAGTGCCTTCCAGCTCTAAAGCTATGAATCTTGAGGATGAGAACTCTTTTATTTCTTTTGTATCCTCCGCATACCCCATAGCACCCAGAATTGGACTCTGTATGCTGGTGGAGTTGGATAAATACTTTTGCCTAAGGGACAGGTAGGTGGTTCAGTGGATAAAGTGCCAGGCCTGGAGATGAGAGGTCCTAGGTTCAAATCTGGGCTCAGACACTTCCTGTGTGACCCTGGGCAAGTCACTTAATCCCAATTGCCTAGCCCTTACCGTTCTTCTGCCGTAGAACTGTTACTTAGTATTGATTCTAAGACAGAAGGTAAGGGTTTAAAAAAAAAACCTTTTCTGACTGATTTTTAAAGAGGCCTGGCCTCCAAGGAGAATTTGGATGCCTGGGAAGACAGGAAAGCCTCAGGCTTCCAGGACAGCAAAAGGCTACTGGGAATGGGTCACTACAATCAAAGCACATAGATGAATTCAGATCCATCTCTGTGTCTGTACAAACATTGGTAAGTGGGGCAAGGGAGATGGAGGTTGATCAGTGGAGGGGGGTTGGGTACACTACCCACCCCCAGCTCTGGTTTCACAACCTAACGATGTCACGGGAGTCCTAAGTGCCCTAAATGCACCTGCAGCACGGATACTTCACCACATCCAACTTTTTTCTTAATTGGCAAACAGCTTTGGGACAGGAGAGACTCATGATCAACAACAACAACAACAACAACTACAACAACAACAAACAACCCTGCTATATCCATAGCCAAAGAAGGGATTGTTGGAGTCTGATTGCAGATCAAAGCATGCCATTCTTCATTTTATTTCTTTTATGAGCTTTTTATATTGTATTTGTGATATGTGTCTTCTTTCATGGCAGGAGGAATATGGAAATATGGATTGCATGAAAGCACTGGTATAACCTACATCAGACTATTCACTGCCTTAGGGGAAGGCAGGAGGAAGCAAAGGGAGAATCTGAATTGCAAATGTCAGAAAACAATTGTCAGAAATTGTTTCTACATGGAATTGAAAAAGATAGGGTAGAAGGGATCCAAGAGTTTACCTGCTGTCCTGTCTTATTCCAATCACTTGCAATGGAACAAACAGATAATATGCTCTGAGGGCCTCAGTTTCCTTTTTTGTAAAGTGAGGAAGTTGGACTAAATGACCTTTGAGGACCTTTCCAGTCTTTAAATTCTATGGTTCTATGTTTAAAACCTCTTCCAAACCCTCCATCCTAGATGTTATGATGCTATTTTCCAAAGGACTTCCACTTTATTTGACTATTTATTCCTCACAACAATGCCAGGAGATCTGCAGGAGGCAACAATGACTATATCACTTCCACTTTCCTAGGAAAGGAAATTAAGATCCAGAGTGATGACACACTTTGCCTAACACAGAAGTTCTTATACTTTTTTGAGTCATGGATCACTTGGCCAATCTGGTGAAAGCTATGGAGCCCTTCTCAGAGTCATGTTTTAAAAATGCATAAAGTAAAAACCACAGGATTGCCAAAGAAACCAAGTATATAGAAATGTTATTGTAAACATATATTTTTAAAGAAGGTTCATGGGACCCTGGGTTAAGAACCATTGGCTTAAGGATACTCAGAAGGTTAGTGATAGGACAAGGACTAGATTCCAGTCCTCCTGACTGAATGAAAGGCTCTTCCCATCATACCGAGGACCATTCAAGTATAATAGGGACATAGTAGTTATGGAGTATGGACATATCACTACATCTAAAGATTTGTGTAACTGGTACCCTAGAGACTGTTGGCAGCTTGATCTTTGGCTGCATTAAGAGACATAGATGAGCCTAGAGATGGGAGGTCCTGGTCCAAACCTGGTCTCAGATACTTCCTAGCTATGTGATCCTGGGCAAGTCACTTAACCCCCATTGCTTATCCATTTCTGTTCTCCTGCCTTGGAACTGATACTTGGTATCAATCCTAAGACAGAAGGTAAGGGAGAGAGAGAGAGAGAGAGAGAGAGAGAGAGAGAGAGAGAGAGAG
>NW_025398676.1:0-7317 GCF_016433145.1 Gracilinanus agilis | reverse complement strand
CTCTCTCTCTCTCTCTCTCTCTCTCTCTCTCTCTCTCTCTCTTTCTCTCTCTCTCTCTCTCCCTCTCTCTCTTCTCTCCTCTCTTCAATTTCTCTCCATCTAATGGTTCATTCAATGTTGCCTACATTCTTGAGTCTTCTCTATCCTTCAAATAACATTTCGTTAACCCTGCCATACATACATTCAAACTATTGTCTTTTCTGTCCTCCATTTTACTGAGAAGCTCATAGAAAGATTAATCTGTATATTCTATTTTCACATTCTTACCAACCATTCACTCTTTAACCTCTTGCAGTTAAACTACCAGACTCACTACTGTACTGAAACTTCCCTGTCAAATAATTCGCATTTGCTAAATCTGATGACCTTTTCTCAGCTTTTCTCTCCTTTGAAGTTCTGGCATCTCCTGACACTATTGACCCCCTCTTCCAGCTCCCGGCACACGTACTCCTTGGCTTTTATCTCACATTCTGCCTTGGTTCTTCTTTTTTTGACTGCTTTTTCTCAATATCCTCCCTTCAGTACACATTCTTTCTCCCCAAATGTGACCAGTCCTCAAAGTTCTCTCTAGACCTTCTCTTATCTTTGGACATTTCCTCTTGGCTGATTTTATCTGTTCATATTTTCATTCCTATGCATAGGACTCTTATTATCTACTATCTAATTCCCATCTCTCCCCTGATCCCACTCCAACATCTTCCAAACTATCATACATATATACTGTACTAGATGTCCTGCAAGCTTCTTAAATTCAACATGTCTGAACCTGAACTTATAATCTTTCCCTGAAAAACTTGTCCCTTGTAATGTAGAAGGGCTAGCTGCAGAGCAGGAGAGGAGTGGAGGATGGAATTAGGCCAGACCCAAAGGCTATAGGCTTGAGTACAGGGTATGAATGTAACAGGAATCCTGCACCCAAACTGGCAGAGAGATAGTGAAACTCTTCCCTCACCAGCAAAGCCAAGCCCTTTTAAGCCAAGGGTTCTATGGCCCTGCCCTAAGAAAGGAAGTAATCCTATTGGTGAAATGATCTCAGGAAGGAGAAATGGCACTTCCTGGACCCAGAAGCTTAATGGAATCAGTAGCTGTAGCCTTGGAATGTTTAGACAGTTGCTCTTACTTGGTCTATGTTGAAGGTAAGGCAATGACTTCAAGTTCTTAGGCTCAAAGGTTTAAAGGATTTATTTGGTGATAACTGTATTAGGTAAAATGGGTTTAGAAAGAGGGTAAGGTAATTTAAGGTCTTAAGTCAGCTAACTAGTCTTGAAACACTGAAAGATCTCCTTATGGAGCAGAGGATAAGAATGCCTTGTGGGCAGACTTAACTCAGATAATGCTTGGCTCTTGACTTGGTGATGTTTATTTGGTTGAAATATATTCTTGTTCCCTAAGAGATTGTTGGGTTTGCCAATGAGTTGTTGCTATTGGCCAGCAATGATAGATGAGCCTGTCTGCCTAAGAAATCTAAACCCATGTTCCTCCTTCCTTCTCCCTCCTTCCGGAGTCCAACCCCCAAAGAAGTAAAAGGAGAAGTGAAGTCAGGGGTGTGGGGCCCTTCTTCTATACCCACACTTCAACTGTCATGCCTGGCACCAGTCCCTGTCTTATGCCAGGTTCTGTGTTCTAACTGGGCAACTGCTAGCTTGCACCCATGAAAAACATGGCTGCAAGATTTACACACTACATCCAACTTCTGCTTTCTTTTTTAAATACCATTCTTCCACCTGTGCTTAAAATTCAGTCATGTTTATTCCTTTCCTCATGTGTTCCCTTTCCCTATCTGGTCCTTTGCCAACTCTGAATAGGGCTACTTCCACAATATCTCTTGAAACCATTATCTCTTCCCCACACTGTTACCACCTTTGTTCAAGCCCTCATTGCTTCTCATCTGAACCATTGTGATATAGACTTCTAGCTAGTTTCTCTGCCTTTACTTTCCCTCAAGGGTGTGCTGGTAAATGCTTAAAAATTAGTTCTATCTCACTGGCCCCCAAAATGTACCCATCACACTTAACACTTCTAAATTTAACCTACATTAAATGCATTAAATTCTACATTAAGTAATCTATATTTTTAAGTTTAGACATTTGACAAAACAGTAAATCAAAACTTGGAAAGAACTACATGAGATAATGAACAATAAAATGAGTAGAACCAAGAGAACAAGATATATATAGCTACAGACATAATACTTGAAGAATAACTTGTGAATACTCACCTCCAGGGGGTGAACAAAAAAA
This sequence comes from Gracilinanus agilis, assembly GCF_016433145.1. NCBI lineage: Eukaryota > Metazoa > Chordata > Mammalia > Didelphimorphia > Didelphidae > Gracilinanus > Gracilinanus agilis. The sequence goes on along the minus strand of NW_025398676.1, from coordinate 5,077 downwards.
TGGAAACATGAAGGCATAATTTATTGTTCTTCTGTGTTGTAAGGAGGGGAGAGAGAGGCTGAGATACTTGAAAACAAATTCTATTAATGAAAAAAATCAAGCTCTGATTCACAGTGTTTGTCAATTTTAGAGGTGTAAAGGTTCACACTGAAAATTTAACAATCAGCTCTCCCTATCTAGTATGAACTGGCTCTGGCTCCAGCTTATCTCTGCAAAGCTCACTCCAAAGCAATACAACTGTCAAAATAATATTCTGAATAGTAATTTTGAATGCACATGCCTGATTGTCTCATTCCTCTGCTCAAGATGCTTCAATAGTTCCTCATTATTATGGAGTAAAATGTAAACTCCTTTATCAAACACTGAAACTGTAAGAATTTAAAATTAGTTTTTTATGCTAATATGAGAATTCTAAGGTAATATTGTAGTAGTCACTGATTTAAAATATTATAGCTCAAGTCAAAATGTCTTTTAGTAGCATTTATTTACAAAGAGGTGGGAAGAGTGAAAGTAGAGAAATGTAAGAAGAGAGTAGAGAAAATGTCTAGTTTTTCACACTAAATGTTGCTCTGGTGTTGGGCTCAGCCATGGCAGGGCTTGTTAACTTCAGCCAGAGGACCCAGTGGTGTCTTATGCAAGGGTTCCATCTATGCAGCCTCCTCCAGGAAAGGAAAGACTCTGAAACTAATCTCTCCAGAATCCAGGAAAGGAAGGCCAGCTACTCACTCACCCAAAACAAAGTCCAAAGGAGAAGATCCAGGAACAGTCCTCCAAGAAGCAATCCAAGAGCCAAAGTCAAGGTTCAAGCCAAAGGTCAAGTCCAAAGCCACCTCCAAAAGCCAAGTCACCAGGAGAAGCTCCTCAGACAGGAAGTTCAGGACTTTTTATAGTCCTTTTTCACATCATTTCCTGTCTCTTCTCCCACTTTATGGGAACCAATTGCAGTCTCTCAATTTGCTTAACACTGCCCAGGGAGTGGTTCATGGCCTCACTTGGGCACTCTCTTATTTAGTGTTAAATAGGGGTGTTTAAGTCTTTGGTTGATTACTTTAAAAATTGCTGATTGATAGACAAAGAAAGTTTGATTCACTCTTCCCAAAACCCTGCTATGATCAACTAATCTACCTTTCCAAGATGATTTTCCCCTACTCCTCGTCCTGTGCCCTACATTTTAGTCAGATTGAACTAGGAGTTGTTATTTCCCATATTGGCCTGTGCTCTTTTCCCTTCTCCTATTCCAGAAAGTGATCTTCCTTATCCAGAGTTCACTTTACCTTCAAGGTCAACTCTGGTGCTACATTCCCCAGGAAGCTGTCTCAGGTATTCTGCCCCCTCCCCCAATACCAGTTGAAAAAAAACCTCTTCCTCCAAAAAACTCTTAAATTGTTGGGGGCATATAGGTGGTTTTAGTGAATTCAAATCCACATTCTGGGTTCAAATATGACCTCAAACACTTCCTAGTTGTGTGACCCTGGGCAAGTCACTTAACCCTTATTTCCTAGCCTTTACTACTTTCCTGTCTTGGAACCAATACATAGTATTTGATTCTAAGACAGAAGGTAAGGGTTAAAACAAAACAAAATAAAACTTGAATTATTTTGTACAGATGTCACTTTTTTTCTTATTATGTTGCCTCATTTACTTATTTCCATAAGTCACATTCCTTCTTCACACATTAAGCTATAAGCCTTTTGAGAGAGAGAGAGTTGAAGGACAGAGAATGTTCTTGCAGTTCATTGGCATAGGGAGCTCCCTTTACCAATGAGGTCTCCAAGTTCTCTTCAGTTTATAGACTGAGAAAATTGCCTTGATTTCTAAGGGGTTAGATGACTTGGCTAAGGTCATTCAGTATGGTTCAGAAATAGGACTTGAAATCAGATCTTTTTGACTTTGAGGCCAGCTTTTTCTGCACTCCCCTAATAGTAAGCATTATATAATTTTTCATCTTTGAATTTTAATGACTAAAGTTCCATGCACAGAGTAGGTGCTTAAGAAGTCTTTCTTGGCCTAAAATGATTGTATGTAGAAAGAAGTATTTTGTGAACAATGAAGTACTATAGAAATATAATTTAATAGCTAGGTTCCAAATACATGTGAATGCTTTTTTTTATTTTTAGATACTTTCCAAATACTATTTAATACTTATAATTTAAACTTGGGTTTTGAATACCTTTTATATTTTTAAATACTTTCAAAATACTATTTAATACTTTAATACTTATGTTCTGAAACACACAAAGAAATGAGATACAGTCTTTGCCCTCTGAAGAATGGTCTGAATAAAGAACACTTGAAGAAAAGAGTTGATTCTTCCTTCAATGTTACATTCCTGGAGGCCAACCCCACCCCAGTTCCCTGTTTTCAAGCACAATTGAGAAGCTGCCTGGCTAGATGCCCTGTCAAGAAGGAAAGCTGGACTTGCCCCCTCACTTGCTTCTGCCCTATCTCCTTGTGTGAACATGTTTGAGTCAATAGACTTCTTTGCTTTCCTTAGTTTCATAATCCTTAAAATGGGGCTAATAATACTTGACATCCATTGCCCTCAAAGAAAGGTTAAGAATTAATGAGTCTGAGGAAAGGCTTTGAGCTCAAGGGATGAAAGGTGAGGTGTGGTTATCAGGAAACTAGAGGCACCACCACTGCATTTTTCTTTTCAACTTTTTGCTATGCCTGTGGTAAAGGAGACATCTCAAAAGCTTATTCAAAATGAGAAGTTTAAAAGTATAAAATTCAGGCAATTGGGTTATTTGGCAATGTGATGATTTTTAAAGATGGTAGTTTGATTGGATTCAATTTTTTTGTTGTTTTTTAAACCCTTATAAGAGCAACAAGGGTTAGGCAAAAGGGGTTAAATGACTTGTCTGGGGTGGTCACAGAACTAGGAAGTGTCTGAGGTCATATTTGAACTCAGATCCACCTGATACCACATCTAGCGCTCTATCCATTGTATTATCTAGATGCCCCCTTTTCATTTATTTTTTAAATTATTAGGGCACCCAAAAGGAGCCGAGGCATGAAGAATATAGATGTATTTTAACACAACCAAACTACAGGTGGGACCAACCAGTTGCACCCACCTTTTCCCAATGGTGTAAAAGGAAATGCCACTTTTTGACGAAAAGGGTCAATCAGCTATGGAAAGCCAGGTACGCAGATATACTCTTTGTATAGTGATGCCTTGGTCTAATCAGTCTGGAAAACAATTTAAAAGCATGCTTAAAAAGTAATGAAAAGATCTATACCCTTTAACTCAGAAATTCCACTATCAGAAGGTTAGAAAAATACCCAAATATTTACAGCAATGTGTGTGGGAGCGGGGGTATGGAAGGGGGAAGGGGAGATAGCAACAAAGAACTGGAAACGAATTAAACACCAATTGATTGGAGAATGACTAAACTAAAATTGGGGTACATGAAGGCAATAGAATATTATTGTGCCATAAAAACAATACAAAGAATTCAAAGAAGCAAACAGAGGAAGTCTTAGATGAACTGATGTAAAGTGAAATAAGGATAACTGGGAAAACAATAAACAAAATGACTCCATCAATGCAAATGACAACAACAATGAATAACAAAAAGAAACTTGGGGTGGTATAATTATGATCAAGTTGATCCCAAAGGAGAAATGAGAGGTAGTTATTTTTTATTTGGTAGAAGCAGATAAATATGCATATGGAATATCAAATATACTTCCTGATTCTGAAGATTAGTTTCAGTGAAATGTTTCTTTCTTATTTGTTCTTTGTTACAAGAGATGGCATTGTGGACAGGGAAAGTAGAAGACACATATTTGGAAATGAAGAAAACATGAAAACAAAAGATATCAATACATTTAAAAAACAGCAGCCTTTACTTTCCATCTTAGAATCAATGCTGTATATTGGTTCCAAGGCAAAAGAGTGGTAAAGGCTGGACAATGAGGTTAAATGACCTGCTCAGGATCACACAGCTAGGAAGTATCTGAGGATAGATTTGAATCCAGGACCTCCCATCTCTAGGTCCAGCTCTCAACCTACTGTGCCACCTAGCTGCCCTTACTACATTTAAAAAATCCACATGGATTGATGAGGCCCTTGTTTATCCATATCAGTCTCTTTAGCCAGCATCCTCTATCTGCAATTAAAATGTTTCTCTTCATAACTACAGCATTTTATCTTCAAGAATACTCTGTCTTTTCAAGCTTTCTCTGTAGAATTTTAAGCTACAGAATTCTACCTACATTTCAGACTCTGGCTAGCTTTCTTTTTCTTCTCCTTTGCAAATTCTAAGATGGAGTGGTCATTTACCCACAAGGTTCACATTATTTAGACCTAAATACCCCATTCTTTTTTTTATTGGTGAGAATCAGACATATAAATAAGTTTGTCTTGTTGGTTTCTCTACCTTTTGAAGACTAATATAATTATTAAGGCAAGTCAAGAAATTATCTTTATTAAGATATTTAATCTTAATATCAAGAAAATCAAGAAAATATTTTTAGAGAGAGAGTTCTAACAGATGTCTGGGTACCTGAAATCACCTATCACTATTTTATTGTACATCCAAGGCATCTTCTTTCTGTGCAGGTAATCTATACTCTTATCTTGTGTCTGCTTCTATCTTTGATCTTTACCATGCTTTCCCTGTTCAGATTCTTGGATTTCCTTTGTGAATATTATCTTCTTAATATACAGTTCTTCTCTGCACCTGACTTTCTCCTAACACTCACTATCTTTACTTTTCTTATTCCTTCTGAATAAGGCACTGACTTGAAATAGGTTTCTCTAATTCAATTCAAACACAAATACAATTCAACAAATGTGTTTTTATTTAATATTATATGAAAGAGACTGTGCTCAGCTCTGGACATACAGATAAAAACAAAACAATCTCTGTCCCTAATGATCATATGTTTGATTAAGGGATAAAACTGATAAACAGAGAAGTAAATACAAGATAATTTCAGGAGGAAGAGTATACCAGAAACTAGAGGGTTCAGGGAATACTTTGCATAGGATCTGAACTAGGCAGTTAAAAGATCTAAAGACTCTAAAGGGATTTGGGGGGAAGAGAAGAGAATATATATATATATATAT
>NW_025398675.1:0-3065 GCF_016433145.1 Gracilinanus agilis | reverse complement strand
CCAAAGGTCTGGCGAGATCGTCTCTAAGGGAGATGCTCTTGGAGGTCTGATCCAGCCCAAATATACTGTGATTAACCTTGGGCTCTGGGAGGACGCACAATGACAATGCAGAAGTTCTTGCCCTGGGATGCACAGATTTACACACACATCCCTCCACCACCACCACAGGGTCAACAGAGAGATTTCAGAGACACTGGTCCACATGAATGGGAAAGAATGACACCTTGGTAGCCTTTGTTATCCTTTGGATTTTATTTTGTGTATTCAAAAATAAGATTCTGAGAAATGGTGCTAGGACTTCACTGCACTGACAAAGGGCTCCAGGCCACAGGACAGTGAAGAGCCCCCTGGGTAAGGTGAGGGCCAATGTCTTTTTTTTTTCTCCCACAAGACACATTGCCAGCCTGGGAGTCAGGAAGACCTTGGTGCAAAACTCACTTCTACCACATCCTAGCTGTGCGACCACAATCAAATCACTTGACATCTCTGAACTTCAGCTTTCTCATTCCTCCAGGGGGGAATGATAACGCCTCCCAAAATTGGGACACATCCTCCCTCAGGGTGTTGTGAGGCTCAGATGCAATTACAGATGTAAATGCACATCACAAACTCAAGATAGTATTGTAATCATCATCCAAACAGCACAGGCCAGTGGGCCTGGAGCCTCCCTCTCTTTTGCTACAAAATTCATCCCTAAAAGTTGTCCTTGGAAAAACTGGTTTATCTAATCTGCCAAAAGAGTCTCTTGCAGATTCCCGACCAGGGCATTATCTCGAAGTTCATATCTCTCTTCTCTCCTTTGGGCAATCATCGATTCATCTTGCAGGACTCAGTTATCACTGGGGTTCTTTACAACATTGCCGAATGTTGCCTTTTTCCCACAAAGCCCTAGAGTTGTTAACAGTTGGGCATCCCATGTTTCTAGAACTTTCCAAGAAGTAAAGGAAGGGTGGTTCGGGGAAATCTATGACCCTAAGTAGGCCCCAGTTTCTTCCCCCATAAATTAAGAAGTTGGACCAGATGATCTCCTGTAGCACGGACATCATCCTGAGGTTTCAATGAAAAAATGAGCTGAGGGTCTTTGCTGACCTTATTGTGCTATATAGATGACAGGAATTATTAGAAATTCCAAGGGCTTGGGGGCAGCCAGGTGGCTCAATGGATTGAGAGCCAGGCCCAGAGACAGGAGGTCCTGAGTTCAAATCTGATCTCAGACACTTCCCAGCTAGGTGACCCTGGGCAAGTCACTTGACCCTCATTGCCTAGCCCTTACTGCTCTTCTGCCTTGGAACCACTGATTCTAAGATGGAAGGTAAGACTTTTAAAAAAATTCCAGTCAAGGCATGGAGTCAATACTGGGATCTCCAAAGCTCAAAGCTAGGGGTCCAAAGGCCTTCAGTTAAGAGCCTTGCAATGGGCAGATTACCAGCCACCAGATGATGTGTTGGGGGGTAGGAGGAAAGGGATGGCTGCTCACTGAACTGATTATTAAGGTAAGAAGGGATGGCAATACCCACTAGTGAAATGACAGTTCTGTTTTGAGATAATGCTCTCTCCATCCTGACATGACTTAATATTGCCCTTTCTGTGGGACTGTTGTCCCCCGCCAGTAGAATGTGAACTCCTTAAAGAGAAGGAGCCATTTTTCAGTTTGTCTTTGTATCCCCACCCAGTGTCTGGTCTAGTATTTAACACATGGCAGGCATGTAATAAATGTAGTCAAATATGTTATAACCTTTCAAAGTCTATGACCAACAACAAAGAGGCAAACAAAACCCATTGTTTGGTTTTTACTCCTCACCTTCCATCTTAGAGTTAATACTGTGTATTGGTTCAAAGGCAGAAGAACGGTAAGGGCTAGGCAATGGGGGTCAAGTGACTTGTCCAGGGTCACCCAGTTAGGAAAGTGTCTGAGGTCAGATTTGAACCCAGGACCTCCCGTCTCTAGGCCTGGCTTTCCATTCACTGAGCTGTCCAGCTGCCCCCTCAACTACCCTATTGTGTGCATTAATAGAGAATTCCTATCCTCAAGGGCTGTTGAGAATTCCAAAACGGAAATCAGTGAGTACATCCACCATTCTGGGCATATGCAATATCTCAAACTGAGCAAATCAGATAGCGACAGGAGGAGCCACAGAGCTGTCCTGTTTCCTCACCTTGCCCTCTTGCTAAGAGGTCCTCTTTGTTCTCCATTGCATTGCTGGGAATGGACAGGATCCTGTCTCAAATGGATGGGAAAGCCCATATTAAGCACAACAGGCTAATCTCCCAGAGGGCTACTGGTTCACCATTTCCCAGAGGCAGGGAGTAATTAAATAAATGATGAGTTCTGTTTGAAAAGGCCTTCTCTTCTTGCTCCTTTGCGGCTATAGTAAAGTCTTATCCTAGAAATGTCACAGGACGCCTCCCAAAGAAGGGACGGTTCTTGAAAAGAGCATTTGGGAAAGGATGAAGAAACAAGTTTGGCCTGAGGCAAAGTACAGGTTAGTCACTTTCATTCATTCATACTATCATCATGAGATGGGCCAGACATCTATTGATCAATTCCCAGGAAGTCCCTGCCATCGTGGAGTTTGAGGTCAGCAAGTAGCCATAACAAGGGTAGAGTGTGATGAGCTCATCAGAGAGAAACCAAGGGAGGTGAAGGAGCAGCAGACAATCAGAGCATTTCCAACCTGGTAGGATCAGGAAGGACTTCCTGGAAAAGGTGGCTTATGAGCTAGGCCTTGAAGGATGGGTAGAATTTTAACAAAGAAATAGTCAAGGGGCAGGGAAGGGGAGAGAAACCACATGAGCAAAGCCATGAAGGGAAGAAGAGCATGAGGAACCAGTGGGGAAATATTGAGTAACCCCAGTTTAGCTAGAACATAGGGTATATAAAGGGGAGCAGTGGAAAGTAAGAGTTCAAAGAGGAACTGGAGCTATACTCTAGTAGACTTGAGATTTGAAAATGGCTGTGTGTTAGTCCATACCTGTGATTTCATCGGCATGGATAACTCCTACTACAGAAACTCCCTCTACGAACATAGACTCTCTCTCTCTCTCTCTCTCTCTCTCTATATATA
>NW_025398674.1:0-1907 GCF_016433145.1 Gracilinanus agilis | reverse complement strand
TAGAAGGAAAAAAGGAAGGAGAGGAATAGAAGGAAAAAAGGAAGGAGAGGGATGGAAGGAAGGAGAGGAATGGAAGGAAAAAAGGAAGGAGAGGGATGGAAGGAAAGAAGGAAGGAGAGGAATGGAAGGAAGGATGGAGAGGGATGGAAGGAAGGAAGGAAGGAGGATTCAAGGAACTTAGCAATGAAATAAGGGAGGAAAAACTTATGGAGGGATTTCCCATAGTGATCAGGCCAAGGAGGGAGTAGAGCAGTCCTAAATAAGGAGACCCCAGATACTGAGGAAAGTTCCAGAATAAGAATAGTGGAGATATAATTTTAAAGTCCAACAAATAAGGAACAGGGCTAGGAGGTTGGTCTGAACACCTTCACCAAATGGAAGCTCACCAGTGGGAGAAGGAAGCAGGCCTTACATTACTTACCATTAACAAACAACCCCAGACAAGTCCCTGAATCAAAGACCAGTATTGACTTAATCTAAGTAAATGCCTTTATAAACATGAGATCCTTGAGTAGTGATGGCGAACCTATGGCACAGGTGCCAAAGATGACACATGGAGAGGCCTCTCTGTGGACACTCAGCCCCCCCTCCCAGAGTCCGTTACTAGAAAGGCAGAGGGATTCTGGTGGAGCTGCTCCCCTCCTCCTCTCCACTCTGTCTGAGGACATCTTTTCACATCCCCCATCCCTCTGCCCAGCAGCCCAAAGGGAGCACATGGGGTAAGGTGGGCAGCTCACAGGTGGCAGAGCTAGAGGGGAACAGAGTGCTCGGGCCACTCCTCTCCCCCTCTCTTACACTTGCTGAGGGCATTCTTCACTTCACCTGCCCCTCTGCCCAGCAGCTCCTCTTTGTGTGGTAAGAGAAGGGCAGAGAGTGCCCAGCATTTGCTGGGGAGGGGGGGAGGTAGTGGTAGATCCCAACCCTCTGTCTCTAAAAGGTTCACCATCACTGTCATAGAGGATGTCAGATACTAGAGCCATAGGAGTTAGAAATGGATGGGAGTTAGGGCTCATCCAGTGTAATCCCCTCATTTTATAGAGGAGAAAACTGAGACCTAATGAGGAGAGGCCTTTTCAAGGTCACACAGGTAGTAAACAGCCAAGCTGGGATTCCCCTCCAGGTCTTCTGACTCCAGAGCCAAGGTTCTTCTGCCACACCAGCTGCCTCACACTCTTGTTGTTGCTGAGGACAGACGTGATCCCTGTAAAGGTCACTGGGCTGCTGGGATAATTTGGAAGGTGTTGCTTAGCACTGGCCTAAAGAGCTCACTGTGTCCAAGAAGAATTATGAAGGTGAAACTGTTGCTTCCTTTCCAAGTAGTCAAATTCTTTCCCCAAAATACAACAGAAATGACTTTTGGATTATCTGTGGTTAGATGTAGCCAAGATTTTCTCTGTCCCCCGATTCCTTGTCTTATGTACAGCAGAGGAATGCCTACAGAGACACAGGCAGGGAAGACTCAGATTTGTGATTTTCCTCCTGGTCCCCTCCCCGCACTACCTTCTCCCTGGTAGAGAAGCCTTAGAATTGCCCCTCTTTTTCCCAAAAAGAAACTCATGCTTAGAAAGAGTATTTATGCTTGACCAAGATCACACAGAATGTTGGATAGAAAGTCAGATTTCTGGGGTCTCCTACCTTTCTGAACTCCCTTCCCATTCCACCCCTACATAAGCAGGGGTTTTCACAAAAGATCTGAGTTCAAGGGCCAGCTCTTTAAAGACTATAACATGAAGTTTTCCTCTATGGAATTGTAGATGTGATGATATGTCTTCAAATAATACATCTACAATCCCCAGATCCCCAAACACCTGCAATTACACCCTTTCTTTTTCCTCCCTCCCTTCCTTCCTTCCTCCCTCCCTCCCTTCTTTCCTCCCTTCCTCCCTCTCTTCTTTCCTTCCTTCCTC
>NW_025398673.1:0-4024 GCF_016433145.1 Gracilinanus agilis | reverse complement strand
GGAGGAGGGGGAGAGAGAGAGAGAGAGAGAGAGAGAGAGAGAGAGAGAGAGAGAGAGAGAGAGAGAGAGAGAGAGAGAGAGAGAGAGAAAAGCTGAGATAGAAGAAGGGATGGCATGGACACTGTACCCCTTAACTTGGGCAAACTGTAAACAAGGAAATCTCCTTGCTCCTTTCTGTCCTTGTGACTCTAACCCAAGAACATCTTATAGAGTCTATAAGACCCTGAGATTAGTATCATCCTTGGATGGTCCTTTAGGTTGAGGTGGACAAAGAGATGCACCTCCAGGCTACACCTTGACACCATCGAGCTGTATCTCAGGCATCCATCTGTTCCCTGAACCATGAGGGTCTCCAGGCAGACCCCACACCCCGCCGAATTCCTAAGTGCTTACCACTCTAGAGTCACGTCCACCACCGTGACACAACATCATGTACTCACTGTTGAAAAGAGTATAAAAACCCCTGAACTCAAGCATTCTGGGAGCAAGCCTCAGGGTTGTTCCACTCCTGCCATCTTGCTGGCCATTAATCCTATCTTATTAATAAATCTTTCTTTTTACTTTTAAGCTAAGTTTCAGAGTCTTGCATTCTTGCAAAAGGTATCCTTCCCGAACCCAGGGGTTCCCCATCGTACCCCACAACACCCTGTTGTAACCCCATAACAGGGAGAGAGGGAGGGAGACAAAGCTACTCAAATGCAATTGCCTCTTGAGAGGGGGACTTTCCCAGCTCTTGTTTATTGTAGCAGTTTCTAAGGAAGGAAAGCCTGCGGGTTTACTCATACCCCACTTCCGCCAGACTCCATCAGTGAAGGTGGGTTGGATTGGATAGTTCTTATTCCCAAATCCAGAATCAGACTTTTCTGGACCAAGATGACTTTTTAAACTAGATCAACAATTGTGCCGTTGTGTTTTCTCCCCAAGAGTCCCTTTTTTATTGACTGGAGAGTGAGTCCAATGCCTAACCATCCAGGGAAGAACAGAGAAACCCTGAACAGTCTATTCCTTCTGCGGGCATAGAATCCATGTGAGGACTCTGTCCAGAACAGCCCATCCACAGCCCCAAACTGTGCTTCAGCCTTGCAGTCCTTCAGCCTTTTTTTTTTTTAAACCCTTGTACTTCGGTGTATTGTCTCATAGGTGGAAGAGTGGTAAGGGTGGGCAATGGGGGTCAAGTGACTTGCCCAGGGTCACACAGCTGGGAAGTGGCTGAGGCCGGGTTTGAACCTAGGACCTCCGATCTCTAGGCCTGACTCTCAATCCACTGAGCTACCCAGCTGCCCCCTCCTTCAGCTTTTTCAACTCCCCAGCACCTGGCAAGTCTCAGGAGGGATGCTTTTCAGCTAATTTTCATGAAGATAAGGCTTCCATCACATGGCTTGTAGGCACGTGGGCTGTTCGCTTTCTAGGGAGAAACTGAAACCCTTTCTTCTGGTTTCAATGCTGTGTCTTTTCTCACGCTATATATATCATATATCTGCTTTGGAGGGTGGCTGGGACTTGTGTCCCTCATGCTTCTAGGAGAAGCCCGAGCTGAATTTCTAGTACGAGCCCCAACCGGTAGGCTCCCCATTGATTATCCGATAAAGTTAATTCTCTTTTAGAAAAAGTATTTATTGGGAAAAGGATGGAGATTTCTGCCAGCCCCAACCTCAATTCCTGTGAGACCACATTTCACCATTGAATCAGTCATACATTTGGGAGGAGCAAAGCCCTTTGATCTCTTCAGATGGAATGATCTTTTCTCTGTCCTCATTCTTCTCAACCTCTTGGCTTCATTTGATATGGAAATATGTTTTGCCTGAGTGCACATGTAGAACCTTTATCCAATTGCCTGCCTTCTCAGTGAGGCAGGGGAGAAAGAATAGGGAATTTGGAACTCAAAGTGGTCGAAAACAAAGGTTTAAAATTGTTATCACATGTAATGAAAAAATGTTAAAATAGGGGGCAGCTGAGTGGCTCAGTGGATGGAGAGCCAGGCCTAGAGACCGGAGGTCCTAGGTTCAAATCTGACCTTTGACACTTCCTAGCTGTGTGACCCTGGGTAAGTCACTTAATCCCCATTGCCTGGCCCTTCCTGCTCTTCTGTCTTGGAACCAAAACATAGTATTGATTCTAAAGTAGAAGGTAAGGGTTAAAATAAAATAAGAGAAAATTCTTTATCTGACAATGTTATCCCCTCTCTTGTGTATGTGTATGTGTATGTGTGTGTGTGTGTGTGTGTGTGTGTCTGTCTGTCTGTCTGTCTGTCTGTCTGTGTGATACTACTTTCTCCTGCTTCACCTACTACCTGTTTGGTCACCTTTCCTTAGTTTGCTTTTGCAAACTATCAGAACCAGCAAGGTGATGCAGTCAATAGAGCACTTAGGCTGAGTGACTGTGGACAAGTCATTTAACCTCTTTCATCCACAAATCAGTTTGGAAGTTTCAAGTCCAACATCAAAGTCGTTTGGGGAATTTCTAGTCTCTGAAGTTCCTTGAGAAAGTCACCTGTACCAAGGGGGAGAGGGAATGAATGCAGAGAGGACCTTGTACTGCCCCAGCCTTTGGTTGGGTCACTAGAGAGCCAAGACCAGTAAGAGAGCTAATGGAGGGTTGAGAGATGCAAAACTAGATACCAAGGACAAGCAGGGCTGGCCCAGACCAGAGACCCTCCGATGGCTACTCCAAAGGGGAAGGAACTTTGGAAGGACTAGATGATGGGACGAAAGGCCTTCTAGTCATTAGGACGTAGCTGTTTGACTTCTTGCCACATGTATACTTTACCACCTCTGTACCCTGAGTATGAGCTGACTTTTCTCAAGAATGGATATGGATTTATGGGAGATTTATGGATTCGGGGCAGGTGCTCCTATACCAACTCTTCTTATTAAAGCCTATTAGTAAATGTTAGTCAATTTAAATTTAAAAATAATAAATCTGAAATTTAGTAAAATTAGTAAAATTTTAAAAGTTAAGGGGCAGCTGGGTGGCTCAGTGGATAGAGAACCAGGCCTGGAGATGGGAGGTCCTGGGTTCAAATCTGGCCTCAGACACATCCTAGCTGGGTGACCCTGGACAAGTCACTTAACCCCCATTGCCTAGCCTTACCACTCTTCTGCCTTGGAGCCTATAAGCAGTATCAGTTCTAAGACAGAAGGTAAAGGTTTTTTAAAAAAGCTAATTAAGAGGGACTGATAATCAGTGAGAAGCACATTCAATGAGAGCTCACTACCAACAATAATAGAAAACTCTTAACCCACCAGGTAACCACTACTAGAACCCTGAATAGAGTTGTAGCCACTTTCTAAGGATCCAACCTCTTGGCCAATGCCTGTGGGAGTTGGGAAATGAGCCCTGGAGAGGATGTTATGCCAAACAGGTATGAGGAGGGCTGTTATAGGAAAAATCACCCCCAAACTAGGGCAACACCCTTCCTTTGCTTATACAAGATCCCTGGAGAGTGAATTCCAACTTAGAGGAAAAAACGATTAAATATACATGTATGGAGCCCACATAGCCAAGTGGTAACTCATAGCTACTGGCTACTGAACGTCCTCTTCTGCCTTCATGGAGGCCTCGGGAAGGCCCCCCCCTTAGTTAGGGGTGCTCTGTGTTGGCTCTGAAGGTCCATTGCCCTTGTAGAGTCCTGAAGATGCCCTTCCTCAGTGAGACTAGTTTGTCTTTTTGGCAATTCCTTTGGAACTCTTAGTAGCCATTAGCCACCGCCTCTCTGGAGATGTCATTACTCAAGGTTGATGGAATCTCGAGGTTGTCTAACCTTCCATAGTTCATAAGGTCGTAACTTGGCCAATTCAGACTCTGGATATTCAGTTGTCTTTTCTTGAGGGATTTCCTAGCTGCCTTCAGCAAGCTTTCCTCTATTCCCAGCTATGCGCCCTGTCTCTTACTGGTGCTGTTTCTCTGGTAACAATGTTGGTGGGGAGTGGGAAGGAGAGAGAAGTCACTCACTCTCCTCTCCAGAGCCTGCCTGCCTTCCTTCCTTCCTTCCTTCCTTCCTTCCTTCCTTCCTTCCTTCCTTCCT
>NW_025398672.1:0-4639 GCF_016433145.1 Gracilinanus agilis | reverse complement strand
AAAGCCATATTTTAAATCTACTAGAGGATATAATTGCTTAAGGTCTAAATCTTTTGTAAATATTAAGAAATCCCTCTTCTTTAAAATAAAAAATAAAATAAAATAAACTCCTGCTTTGTTTTGTAAATTTGGAATTTTTTATATTAACTTTTTAAAATATACTTTTCCAGAAAATATTTGCAAGATAAAGTTTATTGACTGTGTCATTCTTCTTGTTCAGTTGTTTCAGGCATGTCCAACTCAGTGACCCCATTTAGAGTATTTTTGTGTTTTGTGGTTTTTTTTTTTTTTGGCAAAGATACTAGAGTGGTTTGCCATTCCCTTCTGTAGTTCATTTTACAAATGAAGACTTGAGGCAAACAGGGTTATATGACTTGGCCAGGGTCACACAGCTAATAAGTATGAGGTTGGATTTGAACTCATGATGAGTCTTCCTGATTCTAAGCTCAGTTCTCTATCCATCGCACCACCTAGCAATTTAATTGTGCCATCAATCAGTCAATAAGCATTTATTATAGTCCTACCATGTGCCATTCAATATACTAAGTACAGTGGATCCAAATATAATCATGAGGCAGTCCCTGACCTCAAAGGATTGACATTATTTAAGGGGACAGCACATATAAGAATGAGAAATCAAGTGGCCTAGGGAGTCACAGGGATGGTAAGAGAATCTATAAGATAGTAGACTGACATACCCTTTCCAGTAACAGAAGTAGTATAGATTTGATTGTTGTTCTCAGAGCAAGAACAAGTAGAATGGTGGGTGATATGCATCTACCCCCAGAGCAAGATGGCAGCACTTGTCAGGGAAGAATAGATATGGTGGGTTGAGGTTTCTTCATTCAGTCACCCAATCAGGACATCTCAGCCCCATTCTCAGTTCGATCCTGAGTGGGTTCATTCCCCATAGAGTAGGGAGGGGGAAAGTATGATTTCTAAAGGACTAATCTTTAAGCATCCTCATTTCTCCTTATTTCAGTTCTCCATTTCATTTTACTTGTGTATACTGCCTCAATTTTCTAAAAGAGCACCATCAAAAACAAACAAAACTTTAAAAAAATAGAGTAAGTCATTTATATTCCAATTTTCACTTGGCTCCAAGCCTGGCTTCCATTTTATAGATCCTGAATGCTTTTAGACTTTGGGCATCAGCATAGTGCCTGTTTCTGTGGCTTCTTTGTTGGGGTCACAGGTTTAGAAAGCTGGCATTTAGCAAAAATCATCCTCTTGCTACTAGCATCACTTCTTTCATCTACAGATACAACTCTTGTTTCTGCTTAACTAATGTTCTTAGATGCATCCTGGCAACTTCCCAAAGAGGATCCAGCTGTCTTTGGATCCAATTATCCTAGGGATGTGCCCTTTGCAGAAGTCAGGTGGGAGGACTAGATCAACTCTAAGACCTAAAGTAAACATTTTGAAGTAAAAAAATTATGGAGTGGGTAACTTATTATTCTTCTTATTTTTAATAAATCCTTACCTTCCATCTTAGAATCAACACTGTGTATTGGTTCCAAGGCAGAAGAATGGTAAAGGCAAGGCAATGGGGGTTAAGTGACTTACCCAGGGTCACACTGCTAGAAAGTGTCTGAGGCTAGATTTGAACCCAGGACCTCTTGTATCTTAGACCTGACTCAATTCACTGAGCCAACTTGGTACCCTTATGGGTAAGTCATCATTACAGCAACCTTTCCAATTCTAAACAGCCAAGATACCATATTTCCTTTACAAGGAACTTCCTCTTCTATTTCAGTCTTCTGATACCACCTTGTTAAAGAATTTGCTTTCATAAAATGTTTTTCAAGAATCAATTTGCCTTTTTAAAAAATTTCCATTTGCTTAGTGTCTACACTGGAACAATCTTTGTATCTGGGATTGATTGATGTGGTTGCTAGAGAAAAGACTGCTCACCAATTCAGAGATGTTTTCTCTCTTTGTTTTTCTGTCTACTCACTTCTCTATTTTGGTCTTCTTGGATGATATGAAAGTGAGTGGGGGTGTAGTTTCTGGAGGAATTGTCCATGAGCATCCTCATTTATCCTTACTTCAATTCTGTTCAATGTGATTGAATAGGAGGAGAAAAGCAGGCTGGGTGGTCCCTGGGAAACTGAAAATTAGGACCCCTTGCTTGTCTCTGAAAAAAAAAAGGTCGAGTTCTGTTTCGAATCAACAATATTCTTCCATTGATGCTGTCTGTCTATGAGGCACAAACTCCCTCACAGGAGGCCTGGTCCTTCCTTAAAATGGAAGTTACAGGATGAGCTGACCAGTCTGAGGATGAGTGGCAAGAGTAGAGACTGACCAGGCTCTCTTGGTTATTATTGTCAACCAAATTAGGCAGATTGGGAATTGATGGGAGCAGTGTAAAAGACTGAAGTGAATATTTAGAGTGGTTTTCTCCTTAATATAATCAGAGGGTTTCATTTGTTGGGGAACTAACAGGAGAGATTGATGACTCTGAATAGGGAATAAACTCTGTTAAATAAACAAAAGGACTTAACCACATCAAAGTTTTGTTTTGTTATTGTTTTACCTTACATATTAAAGATGATTAGATTTTTTTTGAAAATGCATGGAATAAAATCTTTAAGTAAAATGAAAAACAATTGTTTCAGATTTGGGGAAAGATAGAATTTCAGTTTGTTATGGTTTTATTTCAAATGAAAGTGATTTCAAATGTGAGATTTTGGCAAATTTTTTTTACCAAGTTTATATTCCCTTCTTTAGAATAAGAACTTAAGATATTATCCTTTAGGAAGAATAATTTCTCCTCCTTTCTTAAAATCTGAATTCTAACTGAAAAATTGGAACTATTGTCTAAATATGTGGATGAAATAAAAAATGTCTGACTTTAGTAAGCCTTGGGGCCAAGTGACTTTGGGGTGGAGGTTACAAGGTAAAGTTACACCTACTCTTCCTTATTCTGTAGACTGCACAAATATTTCAATGTCCCTCTAGGCTAAGCAAGTAGCAGTGGCAACAATATTATTTATGAGGGGGCAAGAGGCCACTCAATGGGATATCTTCCAGCACTGGAATTCACTCTGGGTGGTTAATCCTGGCCCTAGAGATGACTGTTTTATTATAATGTAGTTGATGCCTCTTCTATTCCTAATAAACAGAAACTCATACTCTGCCAGTTGGACATTTCTTCCTGAATGAGCAATAATCATATCAAACTCATTATGTCTGAAACATAACTCGTTATGTTACCCACTATGGCCATCCCTCCCCCAAATTTCCCTATTTCTGTTGAGAGCAGTCACCTAGGCTTGCAACTTTAGAATTATCCTGATTTTTCTTCTTCATTCCTCATGTCCATTAAGTTGCCAATTCATAGTAATTTCACCGCTATAACATCTTTTAAGTTTGTGCCCTTCTCTCCACCCTTTCTCCTCAACTACTGCTATAACTACCTAATTGGTATCCCTGATTCTGGTCTTTCCCCTTCTTAAATCTGTTGGCCACATAGCTGACAAAATAATGATCTTCCTAAGGCAGAGCTCTGACCTCCATGTCACTCCCTCACCCTCAAAACCTTCAGGGGCTCCCCAAGGTCCCTAGGATAAAATGTAAATTTCATTTCTGACCTTCAGAATCCAAGCCTTTCTTCTAGCCTTGACTTAAGGGTTACTTCCTAATTGAAACCTTCTCTGACACCCCTGCCCCTCAAATTAGAGAATTCCCAGTAAAAAATTCAGAAAAGACTCATTTTTCCATTAAGACACAATCAAAAGTGTGTAAGAGGACAGCTAGTAGAGTAGATTGGAGCAAGTGTTAGGAAATTGGACTTAGGAAAGACCTGAGTTCACATCTTAAATCTGAAACTTAATGTCTGTATGACCTTGGCCAAGACGCTTAAGCTAACTTTCCTCATTAGGAAGAGCACATATCAAGTTCAGTTCTACTTTTCTCAAAAGGTCATTGAGAGATTACTTTTATTTGAGAATCATATAAAATAAGAGATTTAAAGAACTTTGAAAGCCTTAAAGCAAAGGTTCTTTTTTTTAATTCTTCCTTCCACCTTAGAATCAATAATGTATGGTGGTTCCAAGGCAGAAGAGTGGTAAGGGCTAGGCATCGGATGTTAAATGGCATGCACACACAGGGTCACACAAGCTAGAAAGTGTCTGAAACCAGATTTGAACAAGGACCTCCTGTCTCTAGGTCTGGCTCTCATTTCCCTGAGCCATCTAGATGCTTCTAAAGCAAAGATGCTTAACCATCTTTTTTGTCACATACTTCTTTAGCAGTTCGGTAAAGCTTATGAACCCTTTTTTAGAACAGTCTTTTTAAAAGCCTAAAATACAGAGGATAACAATGGAAACCAGCTAGATTGAAACAGTTATCAAAATGCTAAAAATTAAATTCACTGATTTCCTCAAAATCTATCCATGGACTCCAAAGCGATGCATGGACCCAGTTTAAGAAATCCTGCCTTAAAAAGATTAAACCTCAACCTCTGACTTCATTGGTAATGGGAATTTCCAGAAGAGAAAAAATTATTCTACCATTCCAAGGTTTCTCTGCAGTTTATATTCTCAGAAAGTTGCCTAGAGTATGGAGAGGCAAACCAGTGACTATGATTAACCTTTCCATACTATAGGCATTTTTCTGAGAATATATATATATATAT
>NW_025398671.1:0-5160 GCF_016433145.1 Gracilinanus agilis | reverse complement strand
ATATGCAATGGGGATAAATTAGAAGCCTTCCCAATAAGATCAGGAGTGAAACAAGGATGCCCATTATCACCTCTATTATTCAACATAGTACTAGAAACACTAGCAGTAGCAATTAGAGAAGAAAAAGAAATTGAAGGTATCAAAATAGGCAATGAGGAGACTAAGCTATCACTCTTTGCAGATGATATCATGGCCTACTTAAAAAATCCTAGAGAATCAACTAAGAAGCTTGTAGAAATAACCAACAACTTTAGCAGAGTTGCAGGATACAAAATAAATGCACATAAATCATCAGCATTTCTATATATTTCCAACACATCACAGCAGCAAGAGGTAGAAAGAGAATCACCATTTAAAAATCACCCTAGACAATATAAAATACTTAGGAATCTACCTACCAAAACAAACACAGGAATTATATGAACAGAACTACAAAACACTTTCCAAAAAATTAAAACTGGATCTAAACAATTGGAAAAACATTGATTGCTCATGGGTAGGATGAGCTAACATAATAAAAATGACCATTCTACCCAAATTAATTTAACTATTTAGTGCCATACCTATCAAACTACAAAAAACTTTTTCATTACCATGCAGATTATTTCAATAGCTTCCTTACAAGTTTCTCCATCCATACAGTTTCCCTATTCCAATTCATCTTTCTTTTTGCTTATCAGATTAGTTAGTGCCACCTGTCATGATATCTGGGAATGATCAATTTGGTTAAACCATAAGAATGTGTATTCTTTGAGCGAAAAACCCATACCATTCTTTGTACTTCTAGTATTTAGCTCAGTCTCCCCTGAATAAAGTAAATGCTTAACAGTGGCCTTTTCTTAGTCTTCATCTTTTTTGATCTCTCTTTAATCTTTGATAACTTCAATCATCCCTTTTTCCTGGACACTCTTCTCTTAAGGTTTTCATGACACTGCACTTTCCTGATTCCCCTCCTACCTTTCAGACCAGTCTTCTTAGTTTGTTTTTCCAGATCTTTAGCCATGTCACTTTATCCACTCAGCATGGGTATATCCTAGGGCTCTTTCCTGGGCCCTCTTCTCTTCTCCCACTGTGGTCTCTCACTTGGTGATCTCATCATCTCTCATAATTCAATTATCATTTCTAGGGATGATTCTCCAATCATTAATCTCTTTCCTGACCCCTAGACTCATATCTCCAACTGCCTCTTAGACCAGTGATGCGCAAATTGTGGCCTTCAGGCCAGATGTGGCCCCCTCCAGTAGTGCAACATTATTCCTAATCTGATGAATATAATGAGTAGGATACAATACAATGAAACTTCAGAAGAGTTGCCTTAGAAATGTGCATCAGCTATGGGGAGGGGGGTCGTTGAAGGGGAAAGTAAAACATGAATCATATAACCATGGAAAATTTTTCTAAAAAATAAAATTAAAAAATGAGTTGCCTTAGAAACAGACTGACAGATGAGCATTTCCTTTCCTTTGGCCCCCTCTTTAAAAAGTTTGCCCATCACTGTCTTAGACATTTCAAATTGGATGTTCTTTAGACATCTTAAATTTGACATATGAAAAATTGAACTTGACATCTTTCCCCTAAAACCTTCCCTTCTTCCCAACTTTCCTATTATTACCAAGAGCCCAGTCATCCTCTCAGTCCCCCATGCTCACAACCTAGGTAGTATCTTTGATTTTTCCTTTTTCACTTATCCCACATAGCTCATCAAGTCCTGTCCTTTCTCCCCTTACCACTCAATCCCTGGATCAAATCTCTCCCCACTCCAGGCTGCCAAAGTAATCTTCCTGAGACATAATTCTAACTGGGTCACCTCCCTCATTCTCATCCAGCTAACTGCAGTGACTCCCTATAACTTCTAGGATCAGATACAAACTCCTCTGGTTTGAAAATCTGGCCCCTTTGCAATCTTCTTAAACTGTAGTCTCCTCAGTGAACTCTGATTCCAGTGGTACTGGCCTTTTGGTATTCTGGAAATAAAATGCTATGAGTCTTTATCCCTGTAATACTCTCCCTATTTTCCTTTGCCTCCTTGATTCCTTGGCTTCCTTCAAGACTCAGCTCAAATTTTGCTTTCATCTTGATAAAGCTTGGTGACTTGAATTGTTATTTTTGACTTAATAAAAGTTTGCTGACTGACTTACTAGCTGATTATAGAAAAAGGGGGATCCAGGATGAGTAATTCTCCCTAGGCAGCATAGGCCCACATGTAGGCTACGAGAGGGATGTAGTGAGGAGAGGAAAGGTGTTGAAGGAAAAGAACACTTCAAGGGGAGTGGAGAATAATTTATGGTGGACTTCATTTGAGCCTAGTTTGAAAGTCAACTTGGGAGTCTCCACTTTGTTTGAGGGATTGGATCTGTCACCTCCACCTTGGGGTTGGGGGTGGTTAAGAGTTTGAATATTCACCAGCCTCCTCAAGAACATGTCAGGGGCTAGGCCAGTATCCTATGACATAGAGATGATTGACTGTATCCAGAACCATGGAAATTGGAGGGGGACTTGACAGAAGAAGCTGTAGGAACACAGATAGGCAGACAGGGCAGGACAAGAGCTAAGATTTTCACGACTCCATTTTCAGAATTGCAAGATTCCTTATAGATCATCTTCAGTCTCTTCTTTTATAGCTGAAGGAAGCTGTGAAAGGGAGCAGAAACATTTTTCCAACATCCACCAAAGTCCCACAGGATGGATACCAGGATCAGAGTTAGTATTATGTTAAGAGCTCTGATACAGAAGTCAGAAGATGAACATTCTAGTCTTGGCTTTGCTATTTATTTTCTGTGTGATCTTGGACAAGCAACCACTTCTGTGTGGGCCTCAGTTTCCTCCTCCATAAAATAAAATGTCTGTCCTAGAATCATAGGGTGAGAAGCAGGGCCGTGCTGGACCTAGCTTGAATCTTTTCAGTATGAGCTTTTATACCTTGGTAAACACTATAAATCAGGTTTAATGGTTTGGGTTTGGGCTTTTTTTAATTGTCTAGACTGAAGACAGTGAAGGAGAAAATGTTAATAATGTATATTAAGCTGATTAAGTGTGTACTGCATATACTTTTTCAGAGATTTGGTTGTTAAACATTTACCTGAACAACACCTGTTGGAAAGAACTTCTAGTATAACCATATACTTGAAAGAGAATGCCCTCCATATCTCCAAGGAGTGGTTATCCAGCCTTTTCTTGAGGGATACCAGTATCTCCCTAGGTAGCCCATTCCACTTCTAGAAGCAGCAAGGGGGCACAGAGGATTGAATGCTGGGCCTGGAGGCATGACAGGCTGAGCTCAAATGTGCCCTCAGACACATACTAGCTGTGTGACCCTGGGCAAATCATGAAGTCACTGTCTGCTTCAGATTCCCCAAGTGTAATGGAGATAATAATAGCTCCTATTTCCCATGGTGATTGTGATAATCAAATAAGATATTTGTAAAGTGCTTAGCACAAGTCCCTGGCCCACAGTAGAACTTAGTAAATACTTGCTCTCTGCCCCTCTTTGTGAAGAGTTTAAATTGTTAGGAAGCTTCTCATAACAGCAAGCCTAAATCTCTTCCGAATGCCCCCCTCTCAATTGCTCTTAGTTCTTCCCCCTGAGGCCAAGGAGATCAAGTTAATTCCTTTCGCCAGGTGACAGACAAGCAGCCCTTCTGATGCTTGAAGACAGCTAATTCCTCTCCCTCCAGATTTTCTCTAAACTAAACACCCCCATCACCTTCAACTGATCCTAGTTTACCTGTGACCTTAAAAATACATTTCGGCAGCTGCATTTCAATATAATTGGTCTCCTTTACAATCTAGTGCATTTTATTTTAGGCATTAACCACACAGTCCTGAGAAAGGAATTCCCCTATTCTTCACTAGCACTAGCCTGACTGTGTAAGGCAGGGGTCAGCAACGTATGGCTCTCGAGCCATATCTGGCTCTTTCGAGGGCCAGATACGGCTCTTTCTGCAGGAGCCATAAAGTCCATTTTTTTCAGGCCCTGTTACAGGAGCGGCACTGTGAGCACTGTATGGCTCTCATGAAATTACATTTTAAAAAATGTGGCGTTTATGGCTCTCACGGCCAAAAAGGCTGCCGACCCCTGGTATAAGGGGTCTAGGACACAACTGAAGGTTCAGAAGCTTTGCCATTTCTTACCTATATGACCTTGGACAGGTCCCCTGCTCTCTCTGGGCTTCAGCTTCCCTATTTTTAAAATGAAGAGTTGGCTCAGATTGCCTCTAGGATCCCTTCCAGTTCTCAGTGTTAGGAACATCTGAGCCTAAGGCCTTCACAGGCCTCAGGGTGCTCTCTAAATGATCAGTTACAGATCCTTAGTGTTCCTAGGAAACAAGTCCTAATTGAACCCAGCATTTAAAGTTCTCAAAGTCTTCCAAAGCTTTAGAAGTTCCAAGAAGATTGATTTTTAAGTATGACTATTTACAAATTTGCCCTGGGAAGGTATAACAAATCTGTGGGGTTAATGGGGAAGTGGGTCAGACCCCTTGCCTTAGTAAGTGGGGCTCAGTCTGATGATTGACAGCATGCCAGTTCAGGGCTGCACAATTTAATGGAGGGCTGGCCTGGGTGGCCTTTTCTTCTAGTTCACAACCATCAGGTGGCTTCGTGCTTTCGGAACAGAAACCTGGGGAAATTCTCTGAGAGAATTCAAGGTCTTCCATGGAGCCAGGTAACAACAGGTGAGGATCCCTTACTTCCTGGCTTGCTTAGCTGCTCTTGGCCAGGTCTGTGCCCAGAGAAACTGTAGGGGAGGTCCAAGAGAAGGGAAAGAACCACTAAGACAACTCACTGAGTCACTGTTGGCAGGCCCCTTTCAGAAGCCTTTCTTTCTCTGACCCACACACATTATGGTTCTGTCTTCTTCTCCCAGGGCTTTGCCCTCTGGAGCATTAGATATGGTGGTAGCTCTTCTTTTATTGAGGCACCTTGGATCATTGACTTGGAGTCTGAAGGGACCTTAGAAGTCAAGTCCATTTCTTCAGAGAAGAAAATTGAGACTCAAGACACGAAGCGACTTACTGACTCTCTTTCCTTTGTACCATGTTGTCCACTGGTCTTGGATGACAGAAAACTAGCTTTTAATTCTGACTGAAACAAACCCATGTTACCCTCAACAGTTCAAATCTTGCCCTCCCCCCAGCCTCAGCTACCCACTTTGTATAAGGA
>NW_025398670.1:0-1270 GCF_016433145.1 Gracilinanus agilis | reverse complement strand
ATTGCATGGCTAGTACTACAACCTTCTTCCTAGAGAAATGAGGTTGAGGGGTCTCTCACAGATGGATACTAAACTCACGAGGTACAGTTCTCAGATGATTCAGTGAAGTCTTCATCAATCTCCATGTTGGTTGCTAGGGTGGCAAATCCATGTGGTAATTCATCCCACTCATCAAATCGTATGCCTGTGCCCAGAGAATATCGGCCTTTGGCACATGGTTTACACGACTGATCCTTCATGTCCAGGAATTCCCCAGCACTGCAAGAAAAGGCTAAAAAAAAAAACAGAATAGAAGTTGGGTAGTATTAAGATTACTACTCAAGGGAGAATTGATAAGTTATAGTTCTGCATTGTCAGGGGAAGTTGTGATGCCTAATGGAAAGAAACAGTAGGGAAGCATCTATTTGCCTCAGTTTACTCATCTGTAAAAATGAACTGGAGAAGGAAATGGTAAACCACTCTAATATCTTTGCCAAGAAAACCCCAAATAGGGTCACAAAAAGTTGGACATGACTAAACAAAATGATGACAACGACAAAGAGGGTTCTGCCTATTAAGGCTCAGTAACTTGGGAACTAAAATGTTTTATTCCCATTCCACTAGTGGCTTGTGCAGTGACTTCAAGCAGGATCTCTCTAGGTTTAATACCAGTTGAGAAGTGCCTTTCCTATTCTGAAAGCTGTTCAGGGAAGGAGACATCACTGATTTTCATGGAGAACTATTCAGGTTTCATAGTGCTTTGCAAAATGGTAGGTAATCATAGAATTTAGACCTGGAAAGGACCTTAAGAGACCAGTGATGGTGAGCCTTTTAGAGACTGAGTGCCCAAACACAGCATGTGAGCCCCCCTTACCCAAAATAAGGGAGGGAGGAAGCACTTCCATTGGGCTGCTGGGCAGGTGATGGGAGAAATATCCTCAGGTGCTTGTGGAGAGGGGGAGGGAAGTAGTCCCCTCTGGCACGCTCCAGCACACATGCCATAGATTCGCCAACACAGTCCTCATCCATCCCTTTTACTTTGCAAAAAAAGGAAATGGAAGCTCAGGAAGTTCACTGGCTAGCATAAGATCACAGAATAGCAGAGCCAGAATTCAAATTTGTATCTTACTTGGTGCATATGACAATTAATTTGTTTTTGGTTTCTTGGCTTGTTTAAGGGCCCTTTAAAAGCAGCCCAACTTTCAGAAACCTTTTTATATGTGTGTGTGTATAAAATACATGTTATATATTTATATATGCACATGTATACACAATGTATACACACACTCAC
>NW_025398669.1:0-2663 GCF_016433145.1 Gracilinanus agilis | reverse complement strand
ATATGCCAAATAGTATTCCTAGTCCCTCATTGTACAGATATAGGGCTGAGGATCTAAGACAGGAAATTACTTGCTCAAGGTCATTATGCAGTAGAAAAATCACCACTCCGTAGAATCAAAAGATCTGAGTTCAGATCTTGCCTCTGCTATTCACTACCAATGGGGCACTTAACCTAAATGTCAGTTACTTCTTCTGTAAAATGAAGGGTCTGGATCTGATGGCCTCTGCGGTCCCTTCTAGCTGTAGATTGTAGGATCCTTGGGTTGTCTTTTTCAGAGATTACAGGACCACCAATCTAGAGCTGGGGGAGACCATAGTGGTCCCATACAGAGTAGAATATGAGTGATTCTAACCATGGTATCAAATCTTAGCTTCATTCCAGGGGATTGAGACCAATCCACTTTTTTATAAATGAGAAAACAGATTCCCAGAGCAAAGAAGTCACCTGGTCAAGATCAAAAAGGGAATGAGCAGCAAAGCTGGGATTCAGACCCAGGTCCTCTGTCTCTAGGGTACGCTCTGCCATAGCATGCTCTTAGAGAAAAATGTAAAATACCCTTGATTTGGCACCTGGGACACCTGGGTTCTTTTCCCAGCTCTGCTGTGACCTAGCTGGGTGACCTTGGGCAAGTCATTTTGTCTTCCAGGGCTCTGTTTCCTCCTCTGTAAAAAGACTGGACTAATTGGTCTCTATGGTTCCTTATAGTTCTAACATTCTGTGAATGGAAGTAGAGAACAACATCCAAGATAAACCCAGTCTTTTAGGAGATAGATGAGAAGTGGAAGCCATGGGGAATCAGGGAGGGAGGCTCTTCTTAGGACTCCCATAGATGTGTGTCTTCCACAAATGGGAGGGACCTTAGACATCAAATACTCCAATCCTGTTGCCCTAAAGAGGAGTAAGTGGAAGATTTGCCAAGTGACTGAGACTGACAAAAGGTAAGGTGCTCCTTCCTAGAGTGCTGATGGTTCCTGGGCCCCTATTACAAAGTGCCTGATCTCTGGCAGAGACAAGGTATGGCACTAGTACACCAAGGATATTTGTTTTCATGAGCAGGTAAGATGTGAGAACTCCCTCTACAAGGATTTGAAGAGAATGCAGTGCTAGGAGAAGTTGAAGAGAAGGTGCCTGCCTATGTTGGGAAAAGGAATTTCCTCACCCAAGAATTCTGCTTCCCAGTGAAATCACAGGGCCAGTCCCAGTCCCTAGACCCATCCTTACATGGAAAAGGGATTATACTTGTTCTGCTTGTCCCCAGAACCAAGAGTGGTTGGAGGTAGCTGGGAGAGGTTAGAAGGGGGAGTTGTAGAGAAGGTTTTATTCAATAAAAAAGGGGGAGTTTCTCTACTATTTTTATTAATAACTTATTTCTATAAGAAGTGTTCCAAAGTAAAATGGACTGCCTTGGAAGGTAGTGAGATCCTCCTCACTTGAGGATGTTCAGACTGAATCTAGATGGTCATTTGTCTCATCTGTTAAAAAGGATATTTGTAGCCACTTCCCAGCTGTGTGACCCTGGGCAAGTCACTTGACCCCCATTGCCCACCCTTACCACTCTTCCACCTATGAGACAATACACCAAAAGTACAAGGGTTAAAAAAAAATCCTAAAAAAAAAAAAAAAGGATATTTGTGTTCAGGTATGGGTTGGACAGTTAAGTGGTGCACTTGGCCTGGAGTGAGGAAGACCTGAATTCAAATCCAGCCTCTAACACTTTCTAGCTGTGTGACCTAGGGCAAGTCTCTTAACCTCTGGTTGTCTGACAAAAGGATCCAGTGGAGAAGGAAATGGCAAACTACTCTAGTATCCCTTGCCAAGAAAACCCCATAGGTTTTCTACAAGGTCACAAAGAGTCAGACATAGCTAGAGGACTGAACAAAGAAGGCAATAACAGAACCAGGACTAGAATCCAAATCTCCATACAATATTCTTTAAGCATAGTTACAATGAAACAACAGTCATCTTTCCACTTAAATGTGGCCTCTGACCTTTCATCACCCAGCACAGCAAGGGTCCTTCCCCACGGTGAGTTCGATAACGTGATTAGAATTGATTTGACTTTTATGAAATTGATCAGGACTTATATTTTTCACAGCTTCAGAAATTGATTTATATTCTGGGGGTGGGGAGAGTGTCAGATTACAGAAGGCAGTAATTAGTCTGAATTAAAATCACTCAAACTGTGAGAAGAAAAAATTCCATCAAGGTTTCAGGAGTGCTTCTGTCCAAGCTGGTGTGAAGCTTACCAGTAACTCTGAGTTTAAATTAAGCCCTGATGAGGCCTGGGGGACATTCTGCTATCGATAGATTGAAAGTCTTGTATTTGGAATCTAGTTTTAATGAGGCAACTGTGGGATACATGTCAAATTTTCCATCCTAGCATTCCCAATGTACACCTTGCCAACTGTTTTTCAAGTGCTTGGTTTTCCTCCCCATCCCATTCATCAGGATTCATCCATAAGTCCCATCATGCCCTACAATAATATTATGAAGAAAGAAAAAAGTATAAGATAAAAGTGCAAATAAAATATTATTTCTTAGAACCTAGCCATAGGCTTTTTGAAGAACTATTTTGGAAAAGGCTTTCCTTTTCCTAAAAATGGGATTTCCTACACTAAAATCAAATGAAACCTTGTTCAATTGTAGTGACTAATCCAGGAG
>NW_025398668.1:0-1896 GCF_016433145.1 Gracilinanus agilis | reverse complement strand
AGAGACACAGATGGGGAGGGGGAGAGAGGGAAAGAGACAAAGAAGGGAGAGAGAAAAAGAAGGGAGAATGATAGGAACAAAGATATGATGGGGGCAACTTGGTCGCTCAGAGGATTGAGAGCCAGGCTGAGAGACAGGTGGCCAGCCCTAAAATCCAACCTGGCCTCTGACACTTCCTAGCCTTGTGACCATGGGCAAATCCCATGACCCCAATTGGCTAGCCCTTACCACTCTTCTGCCTTAGAGCCAATACACTGTATTGATTCTAAAAGGGAAGGGAAGGGTTTAAAAAAAAGAAAGATGGAGGGACAGAGACAGAGAAAGGGAGAGAGAGGGAAACAAAATCAGACTCAGGGAGAAAGAGAGATGGAGCGCCTGAGATGGAGAGAGATAGAACAGGAAAGAGGGAATCAGAGACAGAAAGACAGATATGGAGATGGAGAGAGAGCACAACAGAGAGTGGCAGATGTCAAAAGAGAGAAACTGAGAAAGCAACAGAGACAGTCAGTCAAAAAAAGAGGGTGGGAGGAAGAAAGTATAGAAAGAAAAGGTGGACACAGGGAAAGAGAATCAGAGAGAGAGAGGCAGAGTTATAGAAGATACGAGACAGAGACAGAGGGAGAAGATCCAGACAAACATAGAGACAGAGAGTGAGACAGAAACAGAGAGATGGATGAGAGAGAGAGCCAGAGAGGGAGCTAGAGATAGAGTGGCAAACGGAAAGAAACAGTTAAAGAGTGAGAGGGAGAAAGGGCAGAGGAGAGGCAAAGAGGAAGAGACTGAGGGTGGGAGAAATATAAAAAATGGAGACAGACAAAGATGAAGAGAGACATAGAAACAGTGAGAGATAGAGAGGAAGACAGAAAGAGTGAAAGATAGAGTCAGGGAAAGAGGCAGACAGAGACAAAATGGAGAGAGATAGTGGATGAGTCAGACAGAGGGGTGGAGAGGAGAGGAGAGAGAGATAAACAGATAGAATAAGAGGGATGGGGAATTCCGGGTTAAGATGGCGGCAGAGTAAGAAGCAGCTCTTAACCTCTCCTGACCAAAACACACAAAACTCCTCAAGGGGACATAAAAACAAGTCCAGAGGAACGGAGGAAACCCACAACAGGGAACAGCGTGGAAGGTACGTGGAACTGGGACATTTCCATGCTATAAAGGGGTGAAACAGCTCTCACTAAATAGCGGGCTGAGCAACCACCCCACCCCACCCCCTCCACATACACCACCTATAGCTCTGAAGCCAGTTAAAAAGAAATAGAGCAAGTTTGGGGCACCCATCGAGTCATTGGCAGCTCCAGGGCCTGTTCCTGAGAGCAGCAAGATTTGGGACCCCAATAAGCCAAAGAACACATGCGAAATCTGAGCACAGGAGCAGAGCGCAGGAGCCCCGGAGGCGTGGGTGGAGGCAGACACAGCCACGAGCTAAAGCTCTGAAACCCTGAGTGGGGAACCACCACAGGCTGGTATAGGACTGTGGAAGCAGCGCCCTGAGACATGTAAAGAAACCTCTGGCAGAGGATCAAGCAAGGGGGCCCACCAGGGGGCTTGACCTTGGAAAAAACCAGAACTCAGACCTCAGGAGCCAAAAGACCGCGGACAGACCCTGAGCTCAAGGATAAACCTGAGAAGCTGCTGGGCTAATGATGGCTACCCAGTCTCAGGAAGTTCAGAAGAGAAAGACTAACAATAAGAAAAAGAAGTCTTTAACACTGACAACTTTTACACAGAGAAAATCCAGACAACCTAGCAAACAGAGGAGAAGAACAAACAAGCATCCAGACCCTCCTCAAATAAGGAAAACTCCTCACAAGCTATAGAAGAGTTCAAAACTGAGATTTTGAGAAAAATGGAAGAGATCTGGCAAGAAAATAACAGTTTAAAAGGTAGAAT
>NW_025398667.1:0-9722 GCF_016433145.1 Gracilinanus agilis | reverse complement strand
GAAAGAAAGTCAGAAGGCTAGATTTGGAATTCTGAGATCCAGTTTCAATTCCTGCTCTGCAATTTACCTTTGGCAATTTATTTAACTTCTCTGGTACCTCATTTTCTTTATTTATAAAATGGGAGGACTGGACTAGCTAATCTCCTGGCTCCCATTCTGCTCTAAATCTATGAAACCTAATCTATGTTAGACAATGGGAATATAGAGACAAGATAAAATGTAGCCCCTGCCCTCAAGGAATTTATGCTCTTCCTTAGATGACAAGAGAGGTATAGAAATGTTAGATTTTCCAGTTCGTGGATGAACTTATCCCCAAGGATCCTCTGTTGAAGAGCCTCTGGACCCTCCAGCTTTTTGCCTTTCATTCTATTTTAAGAGTAGGCCAGGGCTTGATGTCCCCCCAGGGGTGATGAGATACGTGCTCCAGGGAGAAGGGGGGTGGGAGCCAGAGGGACAGCCTGCCTTCTTGACACTAAGCCCCCGTACATTTTGCCTCTTGGTCTGGCATGCTAGGAATTCGCCTGGTCTGCTGTGGAGAGGGTGTTCCACTCTGGAAATCTTGGCAAAATGAACTTACTTAATCAGGCTCCTGTCCAACCTGGAAAATGTTCTTGGCTCTTTGGTGTTTACTGTGTGCAACAGATTTTTATCAGAAGAATGTTGTTTGGAATGGTCCTCAGAGATGGGCAGACAAGAGGCAAGGAAGGTCATCCTAGGATCGACTCCAGCCAATGCCATTTGGAGCTCCAGATTTGCTATATGTGAGGCCCCTTGCCAAGCTGTGAGCAATTGTTCCTCCCTGGAGGCGATGCTAGCTCAGCCTGTGGCTGTTCAGAGGGTTTGTGGTGTTTAAACACTCACCTTGGTCCTCCAGGAAAACCAGTCTGAGAAATTAGCATCAAGGAGAGGGAAACAGAGTCTGGAGCTAGGAAAGGGCAGGTTCAGGTCAGCCCAACCCGTCTGAGCCTAAAATGATGCTCACCTCAGCTCTTAAAAGGAATCCTATGGCTGTTCCTTGAGAAAGCAGAAAAATAGAGATGGCTTATTTCTTTAGTTTTAAAACATAAAATCCAAAGGCCCTTGGGATGTTCTGAGTTTCTCTTTACCAGAAGTCTTCAAACAGAGGTCAAATGGCTATATTTTAGAGATGTCATAGACAGGATTCTTAATCAATCAATTTATTGAGTGACTACAATGTGCTAGACCCTGGAGAATCAAAGACAAAAATGCAAGAGTCCTTACCCTCAAGGAGATTACATTTTAAGAGGAGAGACATCATGTGTTAAACACTTAATTAATTATTAGTATGACAATATTAATACAATTCAATTTAATTTTTAAATTATTAATTAAAATAATTTTAATTGCATTTTTAATCTTTAATTTTTTCAAAAAGTGAATTACAAAAGGGAAAAGGACCTGTTTATACAAAAATATTTATAAGAGCACTTTTTCCTTTTTTTATTCTTTTTTAAATTTTTAAATATTTTCTGTGTTTACACGATTCATTTTCTTTCCCTCCCCTCTTCCCTTCCCCCTCCCAGAGCCAACAAGCAATTCCACTGGGTTGTACAAATATTATCACTTGATACCTATTGTTATGCATATTATTCATTTTTACTATAGATCAATCTTTTAAAGTTTAAACCCCAAATCACATACCCATATATACATGTGATAAGTGATGTCATGTTTTGCTTTTGCATTTCTACTGCCATAATTCTTTATCTCAGTATGGATAGCATTCTTTCACATAAATCCTTCAGGATTATCCTGAATTATTGCATTGCTTTTAGTAGCAAAGTCTATTACATTGGATTGTTCCACAATGTTTTACTTTCTGTGTACAATGTTCTGGTTCTGCTCCTTTCACTCTGCATTGGTTCCTGGAGGTTCCAGTTCACATGGAATTCCTCCAGTTCATTATTCCTTTTAGCACAATAGTATTCCATCACCAAAGATGACCATAATTTGTTCAGCCATTCCCCAATTGAAGGGCATCCCCTCATTTTCCAATTTTTTGCCACCACAAAGAGCACTGCTATAAATATTTTTGTACAAGTCTTTTTCCTTATGATCTTTTTGGGGTACAAACCCAGCAGTGGTATGGCTGGATCAAAGGGCAGACAGTCTTTTATAGCCCTTTGGTTATAGTTCCAAATTGCCTTCCAGAATGTTTGGATCAATTCACAACTCCACCAGCAATGCATTAGTGTACCAATTTTGTCACATTCCCTCCAACATTTATTACTTTCCTTTGCTGTCATATTAACCAATCTGCTAGGTGCGAGGTGTGAGGTGGTACCTCAGAGCTGTTTTCAATTGTATTTCTCTAATTATAAGAGATTTAGAACACTTTCTCATGTGCTTATTGATAGTTTTGATTTCTTTATCTGAAAATTGCCTATTCATGTCCCTTGCCCATTTATCAATTGGGGAATGGCTTGATTTTTTTTTTGTACGATTGCTTAGTTCCTTATAAATTTGAGAGATGGGACCTTTGTCAGTGGTTATAAAAGCACCTTCTGTGGTGGCAAAGAATTGGAAACTGAAGGGATGGCCATCAGATGGGGAATGGCTGAGAAAGTTGTGGTATGTGATTGTAATGGAATACTACTGTGTTATAAGCAATGATGAGAAGGATAAATTGAGAAAAAACCTGGAAAGACCTACAGGAACTGATGCAGAGTGAGGTGAGCAGAACCAGGAGAACATGGCACATGGTAACAGCAACATTATATGATGAACATTTATGAATGACTTAGCTATTCTTAGAAATGCGGTGATCCAAGAAAACCTCAAGGGCTCATGATGAAAAATGCCATCCACCTCCAGAGAGAATGAATTGATGGAATCTGAATGCAGACTGAGACACTATATTTCACTTTATTTCCTCACTTTTCCCCTTTGTCTGAAGTCTCTTTCACAAAAGTACTAAGTTTTTACTCTATTACACATATAAAATCTATATCAGATTGTTTGCCATCTCAGGGAGGCAGGGAGGAAGAATGAGAATTTGGCTCAAACTTTTAAAAAATGAAGGATAAAAAATTATTATTTTTTCATGTAATTGAGAAAAAAATTTTAAAGTGAATTATAGTTTAAAAATGCAAAAACATTTTCCTGAAGCTAAAGATAAAAATAGCAAAAATGAACTGATAGAAGATTCTTCTTACTCTCTAGGGGCTTCTTTCTCCATATATGCCTGTTATGAGAAGGATCGTGTCCAGACTTCTGGGGTGGATCAGGGGCCTCTGTACCATTCAGAGGATGGTCTGAGAGAATCCTGTTTTGATTGGACACAGACATTCCAAGATAACATGGGAATGTTGGTGGACGTGCTCAGCGCCTCCTTCAGAAACCCTCCCCTCCTCGATGAACTCCACCCAGGTCTAATCATCCCACATCCCCTTGGCAAGTGGCACAGACTTTGTACCAGTTTCATTTGTACTCTGCTGTTCTACGTTCTTATGTATTTCCAAGCTTTCATTTCTTGTTTCCCTGTTACGATTATTTTCTGAAGGTGCCCATCTGTGGCAGTAAATCTTGATTTTTGTAGTCTGCCACCAGAAAGCCATGACTGAGGTTTCCTCAAATTATGCCATTAAAAAGCATCACTGATATCCCCTGGGGGTTCAAACATGGCCTCAGACACATCCTGGCTGTATGATCACAGGCAAATCACTTAACTCCAATTGCCTATAAAAGAAAAAAAAATTCTTGCATGATTGTGGCTCTTTAAATGTAGGTCTTTAAAAGTGACATTGCAATTTCTTTAGGTGATGCAGACATTGTCACCATCACGAAGAAAGAGCTCTCGGGCACATTAAGTGGCCACAAAGCTAGTAAGTAAGTGTTGGAGCTGAGACTTTAGTTAGTTGATACCGTGGACAGAGTGCTGGACCTGGAAAATCCAACTTCAGACACTTCCCTAGCTGGCGACCCTAGTCAAGTCACTTAACCTCTGTTTGCCTCAGGTGTCAAAAAGGAGGATAATAATAGTACCTACCTCTCAGGGTTGTTGCAAGGGTCAAATGAGATAATATTTGTAGAGCACCTTGCAAGTCTTAAACTGGTAAATAATATTAAAATCTAATATTAATCACTTATGATAATAATTATTAATAAATGCTAGATATTATTATTGCCAAATCCAATACTTTTTCTATTACACTGACTCTAAGGATAGTTGTTAATGATCTGAGCAGATACTAGAGGGCAAAGGTTTTTCATTCATTCATTTCATTCATTCAAAAATGTTTAAGACCTTTCTTTATTCCAGGTACTGTGAGAGGTGCAACAATAAAGAAGACACATTGGCTGTCCTGAAGGAGCTAGCAGTCTAGGAGAAGAAATGCACACCAGTGTGTTACAGAATAAAGTAGGGTAAAACTTGAAAGTTAGGGAAAAGATACGGTGAGAAAGAGATAAAAGAAGATTGACAAAGATAACAAAAGATAAAGAGAAGGATCATCTCCCACTGGGATGGATCTTGTGGAATGCTTCACGGAAGAAGAAGAATTTGATCTTGATCTTGAAAGATACATAGGATTAAAAAAAATCAAATCCATATTTTCTGTCTTAGGATCAATTCTAAGACAGAAGAGTGGTAAGGGCTGGGCAACTGGGGTTAAGTGACTTGCCCAGAGTCACACAGCTGGGAAGGGTCTGAGGTCAGATTTAAACCCAGGACCTCCCATCTCTGGTCCTGGCTCTTTATCCACTGAGCCACTTAGAAGCCCCCTCTTTTTTCCCTTTAAACCCTTTCTTTCAATCTTGGATCAATACCATGTATCAGTTTCAAGGCAGAAGAGCTGTGAGGGCTGGGCAATGGGGGTTAAGTGACTTGCCCAGAGTCACATAGTGTAAGAGTTCAGGCAAGCCTACATTTTGGAATTGAGAGATGGAAGGGGAGAGAATGACAGTTGGCCTGAGTGCAAGTACTTCTGGGAAGAGAACCAATGGATTTCTCTGAAGCTTTGGGGACAGCCAACGTGGGAGGCGTTGGATTTTGGGGCTGCAGCACTTTCAAAGCGAATCTGAAGAGTTTTCCTGGGACCTTCAGTGAAGACTAACCCTTCTAATTGATCTCTATCAGTTCCTGAACATAGTGGAGAATATTGAACAACAGATTCTTCACTGTGGGCCAAGGAGGGTCTGGACTTCTGTGGTGAGCCAGCCCCTGCGGGGCTCACAAATCTTGCCTTAAACTTTGCCTTGCCATATTCCCTCATTAGTTAGCAATAATTGTAGGTGTAAGAGCAATACTTGGGGATCAGGTCAGAAAAGTTGGGAGTTTTGGGGAATGCAGAAGAATCTCTGCTACTACCCTGCCCAGTGAAGGACTGAAAGAGGATTTTAGGGAACCACCTATACCCCTTTTCCCTGACATCCTCATCATTCATTCCTCGACTATTTGTTCATGAATAAACCCTCTTTAGTTTCATTTTAGTCAGATCTGTGTCATGGATATTGGGAGGGAGACAGAATGCCACGGTTGGGGGAGGAAGGAAAGCAAGCCTTCATTTTAAACCAGATTCAGCTGGGGATCGGGGAGGCTTCTGTGGATATTGCCCAGCACGAACAACTTGTTGGGGTCACACTTTTTCCCTTTATAGAGAACACCATCCTCTAACTTCCTAACCCTGGCATGATCATGTAGGGGAACCCCAAAGTTCCAGAAACCCCCATTTTGTCTCCCTAGAAAGGAGGAATGTTTGTGGAGAAGGATTGGTCCATATTCATCAACCAGGGGGTTATCATACCACACCCCATCACTCTCTCACCACCCCGCTTCTTACAATAGCTAGGAAGAGTCTAAGGTCAGATTTGAACCCAGGACCTCCTGACTCCAGGTCTAATGCTTTATTCATTGTGCTACTTTGCTTCTCCTGATGGATAGGATTTTAACAAGCCAAAAGGTTATCACTGATGGTCTGTATCATTAGCTTCTAGGAGGTATGAACCTAAGAAACTTGACAAGTTAAGTTTATGCAAAATACTGTGTTTTCATAGGCTTTTATAGTAGTGATAACATTTTTAAAAAAAAATCTGAAGATTATTTTATATCTCAAAGTAATCCTAGAAAGGTAAAAGAAAAAAAGAATGTAAAGAGTCCTGAATTTGAAGATCTGGGGTTGAATCCCAACTCTTCTATTTAATATCCAGGTGACCTTGGGCAAGTTACTTAACCTCTGTTTCCTCTTTTGTAAGACAAGGGTTTGGGGCAGAAAACCTCTAAGTTCCCTTCCTGCTCTCACTCTATGATCTTATGTTTATTTTTCTCATCATGTAGGTCTAATGTCCACAGACATTAAGTGACTTGGTCAGGGTAACATAATAATGGGCTAGGCTAGAATCTACAACTCTATATACTTGCTGGAGCAATGGGCAGAGGAGGATGCCCAATCAGCTGAATGGAGCTGGCAGAAAGAGCCTGGATGGTTTGGACATTTCATCCTTTCTTTCTCCCCACTTCCCTGTTTCCCCCTTCTGATTTCCAGCTGGGTGGTGAAAAATTCCATCTGGATTTCCATCTCTGTGCTCCCTCTTTAGCATCCTGTCTTCTCCCACTTTCAAATGGAATACACCCCTCTCTACAGATTTAGTACCAGAGGGAAACAAGGTAGACTGCTGCTTCCTAGGCTTCCCAAAACACAGGGGCTTCAAGGGACACTTTTAAAATATACATTCTATAAATGCATATGTTTTTAGTGCAGGAACATTTTGCTCTCCATGACACACACTTATTTTGGGGCAAGTCATGTTGTGACCAAACAGGGCTATAATTTTCAAGCCTTGCAAATGATACACGAGTGAATCGTCTGGGCTATATCCCACTGAGGAGTTAGGGGTGGCAGACTCTGAAACAGGGACACAATCCATTTTTATCTAAGTTAGTTGCTCACTCTTTTCTCTCTAGCCTTGAATTATGGAACCTCAGGTCTGGAAAGGAGCCCAAGAAATCCTTCCATTTATCACTTGACTAAGTAGGTAGGCTCCAATATCAACTTTTTGACATGAATGAGAATCTTATCTGTTTAGATGTCCAAGAAAGGAAATCCAAATCTCTTAGTGTAGATATCTATTTTCTCATCACAATCCTTCCAGGCCTAGAAATTCTCCTTTTAGCATATATTCAGGGCTCAGTGCTCACAGGAGCCTAGCTCCACTCATTTTGCTGATAAGAAACCTGAGACCCAGAGGTATAAAACCAAAGGCTGAAAGTAGAATTCAACTCTCCCTATTTCTAGTTCAGTGTCCTTAGAAAAACATCTTATTGGTCCTCTTTTTCCTTTTCTTTTCTTTTTTTCTTTGTCACTGTCTCTTCCCCTACCCCTAATGCCCTAAAAGCACCCTGCCCATAACAAATAAGTACACCCATGCAAAGCAAATCAATATGTCACTCAAATATGAAAATGTATGCCTTATTCTGAGCCCACATTCCACCATTTCTCTGTCAAGAGGTGAAAGGAAAGCTTCACCACAAGGCCTCTGAAGTCACATGTGGTGACTGAATTGATCAGAGTTCTGAATTTTTTCACCGTTCTTTTCTTTGACATTACTGTGATCATCTCATAAATTCTTTTCCTGGAGGGCAGCTGGGTAGCTCAGTGAATTGAGAGCCAGGCCTAGAGATGGGAGGTTCGAATCTGTTCTCAGATACTTCTTAGCTGTGTGACTCTGGGCAAGTCGCTTAACTCCCATTGCCTCGGAAGGTAAGGACATAAACATAAATAAATAAATAAAGATTTTTCCCCCTACTTCTCCCTACTTTGATCTATGTCTGGTCATGAATTTTCCCAAATTTCTTTAAATTAATAGAGTAAAAAGATGATAACATTATATACATCAACAGAAATATCATTTGAAGAATGACTTGTGTATGTCCACTTCCAGAACTGATAAAATAGAAACAAGCAAAACATAATTTTATATGTATATTTTTTTGGTCAAATGGGGATGGGAGGGGTTTGGAGGGATAATTTTAATGTAACAAACAAATTTTATTTTATTTTTCGATATAGTCATGTGGTTTCTTTATTTTTTAATTATTTTTATTTTAATAAATTTCCACACAAATTTTCCGAAGTTATATGATCCAAATTGTCTCTTTTTCCTTCTTCCCTCCCCTTTTTCAGAGCTGGCAAGCAATTAGATCTGGGTTATACATGTATTATCAGGCAAAACATATTTCCATATTATTTATTTTTGTAAGAGAATAATCTTATAAAACCCAAACCCCCAAACAGAAACCCAAATAAACAATAGAAAAAGCATATGCTTTCATTGGCATTCTGACTCCAACAGTTCTTTCTCTGGAGGGGGATAGCATTCTTTTTCATAAGTCCCTCAGTATTGTTCTGGATCATTGTATCGCTGAGAGTAGCTCAGCTTATCACCTTTGATCATTCTACAATATGTCAGTTACTGTGTGCAATGTTTTCCTGATTCTGCTTATTTCATTCTGCATCAGTTCATGGAGGTCTTTCCAGCTCTTTCTGAAATCATCCTGTTCATCATTCCTTATAGCATAATAGTATTCCATCACCATCATAAACTACAATTTCAAACAAATAGATTGTAAAAAACATTTCTGGTGGTATAATAATATTCCATACATGTGCTACAATTTGTTTAACCATCCTTCAGTTGTGGAGAACCCACTCTCCAGTTCTTTGTTATCAGAAAAAAGTGCTATTATAAATAATTTTGTATATGTGAGATTTTCCCCACTATATTTGACCTTTGGGGAGTGACTGTAGTGTTTTCCTCTCTCTAATACTTTCCCTACTATACAAGGCTGCTTCTCTTTGGATGCTGTTTGGGTTTGATTTCTCCTATTCTGTTCTCAGAGGAGATGGAGGAGAGTTGGCTTCTGTCCTGCTGGATAAATCTTCATAGATTCTCTCTGCATCTCCCCACACCCAACTCCCAGGATTAACTAGACACAGGGCTACCAAACCCCTAGGATTAACTATAGACAGGGCTGTTATCCTTTGTATCCACTGTCCTTTACCTCAGCTAGTAGAAAGAGGATTGGAGAAACATAAGCCTTTTTAATGCTTAATGGAGAGGGGGCAGATGGCAATCACAGGCAGTTTTAGATAACAATTTCTTGTAGCCTGGGGATTAAAGACATTTTCTTCTGGAGGGATTTCTGGGTATATATCCAAAGCCAGTAGTTTGTGAGCATATTGAGCTATCTTTGAAAACAATGGGATCCATCCCAGGAACCATGAGAAGTAAAACAAAATTTTTATGCTTTTCGTTTTTGAAGGAGAGAAGAACCAGCAATCTGAATACCTGGATGTAGCACTTAGGAACTCAGCATCTTGGGATTTACCTTGGCCAGTCCTGGAGATGTCATTCTGTCATGTTTTGCTTGTGAATGATGAATAGTAGATGAGAGGAGAGGTCAGAGAAAACCCAGAGTCTTAGTTCCAACTGAATTGAAATGATGATGATTTCAATCTTGGCCACACTAAGGACAGTGTGGACAGTGCACACAGTAGTTAATGCTCAATGTTTGTTGACCAAAGGAAAGACTGATCCTATGTATTTTATGGAATACTGCTTTTTATCTGATAATTTTATGTCAGAGCACTGAAAACTTTGAAATCAGCTTCCTTCCTTCCTTTCTTTTTCTTTCTTCCTTCTTTCTTTCCTTCCTTCCTTCCTTCCTTCCTTCCTTCCTTCCTTCCTTCCTTCCTTCCTTCCTT
>NW_025398666.1:0-5821 GCF_016433145.1 Gracilinanus agilis | reverse complement strand
TTCCTTCCTTCCTTCCTTCCTTCCTTCCTTCCTTCCTTCCTTCCCCACCCTCTTCCTTCCTTTCTAAAAAAACAAAAAAGAAAAAAACAAACTTATTTTCTATCTTAGAACCAATACTATGGCAGAAAAGCGGTAAGGGCCAAGCAATTGACTGGCTCAGGGTCACATAGCTAGAGAGTTTCTGAGGTCATATATGAACCCAGGACTTCCCATCTCCAGACCTGGCTCACTATTCACTAAGGCATCTATCTGCCCCCTCTAGAGTCCCTTTCTTGTGCTAACATTCTATAGGCTATGATCCTACAAGAGAGAAGAGATAAAAGAAGGGAAAGGGAATGGGGTGCAGAGAAAGATGAAATATGTCACTTAGGAAAAATTTGGAAAACACATCAATGGGAACAGAAAGTGAAAATCCAAGAATCTCCCCTAGCCTGGCACGGTAAGTTTGCTTATCTTAGGTGATTTTCAATCTATTGCTAGGACCTGAATTTCAAGGAAAAAAGCTATGAATATAGTGAGCTTCTGGGGATCCCAATCCCACCCTGCTCCAAAATCCAAGCAAGAAGAGGAAAAAAAATATAGCAGGAATGGGTTGGAATTATCAAAAACTGGCCTCTGCTTACCTATGAGAAATGCTGAGCTCCTCACTGACCTGATTTCTGCTATGCTCTGCTGGGCTCCAATTAGACCAGGGTAGAGGTGTGGTTAGGAGAGCAAACAATGATAATTCCTCTTTGTGTTCCTCTGAGGTAGAAGGTCTGTCAGCCAGGTGTGCTGCTTTTCCATATGCTGCTCTGGCCTTCTTACAAGGGAAGGGTTAGAAGATAGCACTTTCAGGTGAAGAGTTATTTCTTGGGCCTGCCAATGCCTCGGGATTCTGACACACACAGTTTCATGTGTATATGCAGGAGTGTGTGTAGGGGTGTATATACGCGTGCGTTTGTGTATGCGCGTGCGTGTGCATGTGTGTGTGCGTGTATGTTTGTGTGTGTGTATGCTTATGTGTGCAGGCAAAGATGAAGGAGAAGCTTCGCAGGCAACCAGCTTCTGAGGCTGCACATACAGATGGAAGGATGTAGATGGCATCACAGTGACCACATTAGAATGTCTGTGAGTGTCTATGAGGTCATTAGAACTTAGACTTTTTTTGGTCTTTAATCTTAGTTCTCCTGTATCTTGACAGGAATAGGTGAGATATAACTATAGAGGGATTTCTTAACATTGGGGAATAGCACCTTCTCTTAATTATCCATGCTGTCAAAAATGAACAGACATTGATAAAAACATAAAGGAAAATGAGAAAAAAAGTCACTTATTCTGGTTTCTGAGCATGTTTCTGGGCTCATATGGGAATGGAGTTGGAGTGTGGTGTTCTGGAGCTTCCTTTCCAATTTGCTAGCTGTGTAATCTGGGCAAGTCACTCAACTTGTTTCTTTACCTATAAAAATGACCTTTATGGATCCTACCTGCTCTAAATCTATGAGTCTATGCCAAAAAAAAAAAAAGGGTAATTGTGATGTGAAGATCTGCTGGGAAGGGGCTCCATGTATCCACCTGGAGCCTGATTGCTTTCCTTTGTGGACTGATAGAAAGTTCCCTCTGGCCTAATCTCTTTCTCTCTCTGTCTCTCTCTGTCTCTCTCTGTCTCTGTGTCTCTCTCTGTATCTCTCTTCCTCCTTCCCTCCCTCCCTGTCTCTCTGTCTCTCTCTCTAAATCTTTACTTCTATCTTAGAGTCAATACTAAGTAGCAGTTCCAAGAAAGAAGAGCAGTAAGGGCTAGACAAGGAGGGTTAAGTGACACAGCTAGGAAAAGTATGAGGCTAGATTTAAACACAGGACCTCTCATTTCTAGGTCTGGTTCTATCTACTGAGCCATCTAGCTACTCCTCATCTCAAATTTCCTCTAAAGCATTAAGAAGATAAACCTGGAAGACAAGGAGGACTGTCTTTGTTCTTTGTTTTTAGGACTCAGTGTACGGTTGTTTTTTTTTTAAATTTAAAAAATCCTTACCTTCTGTCTTAGGATCAATACTAAGTATTGGTTTCAAGGCAAAAGAGTGGTAAGGACTAGGCAATGGGTTAATTAACTTGACCAGGGGCACACAGCTAAGAAAGATCTGAAGCCACATTTGAACCCAGGACCTCCTTTCTCTAGGATTGGCTCTCAATCCACCAAGCCACCTCTTAATAATATGATCTTACACATGGTAGATCCTTAATAGAGGCTTGAATGAATTGCTGAATTAAAGAAGCTCTCTACCTATATAAAAGAAATGAAGGTGATGGAGATATCAATAAAATATTTAAATAGAATAAATAAATAAGCCCTGCCAAGATTTGGACATAGAGTTGGATACTGACCAACTCTATTAAATTGGTCCTGTGAATACATAAGATGCTGAAATGGGCCCAGAGCCAATAAGACCTGACTTCAAATCCAGTCTTAAGACACTAAATGTGTGACCCTGGGCAAGTCACTTAACCCTGTTTGCCTCAGTTTCCTAATCTGTAGAATGAGCTGGAGAAGGAAATGACAAACCATTCCAGTATCTCTGCCAAGAAAAATCTCAAATGAAATCACAAGGAGTCAGATATGACAAATAACTAAGCAACAACAAAAATCAGTAAATGTTATCTTGAAGAGTCATTGCAAATAAACAATGGTCTGGAATAAAATAAAAAGAGGTTTGTACTAGATTCTGTTTGGGACACTTGGTAGCATTTTCAATGATCCCAAACTGCTTGCTCCTGCAAAAACTCATTTTTAGGATACCAGTTTTCTCCTAGATAGTTGCAAATCATGGCTTGCTGAAAAATAAAAAAAATAAATCTGATCCAAAGGGCAGCAGAAAAACATACCATGTTCATAAGTAGGACAATGTATATTACTATCAATTATCTTTGTGATAGCAGAGAAGGCAGGGACTAGACCTGCGATCTCATTGGTATAAGGAACTCTCCCTCCCAATGAAGGCTAGCCCCTTTCTCTGCAGCTTATAATCTTTTGTTGTTCAGTCATTTCACTCATGTCTGACTCTTTGTGACCCCATCTGAGGTTTTCTTGGCAAAGAAACTGGAGTCGTTTGCCATTTCCTTCTTCAATTCATTTCACAGATGAAGAATGAAGACAAATGATTAAGCAACTTGCCTAGGGTCTCACAGTTAGTAAGATTTGAACTCATGAAAATGAGTCTTCCTGATTCCAAGCCCCACTGTACTACTTAGCTGACCATCTTCTGATCTTAGAGTTGTCTAAAGTACCAAGAAGTTAAGCGGTTAGTCCAAGAGTCACATAGCCAATATGTGTGTCAGAGACAGATGCTGAACTTGAGTCTTCCTGATCTCAAAGCCAGTTCTCAGCATCACACAGATAAAGAACATTAGAGACAGATATGACTGAAAAAGGAGGTGGGTTGGCCAAGTAGTAGGAGTGAGAGATAACAAAGAAAAGATGGACATTAAATATGAAAAGAACAAAAGAAAGACCTCCAGTATCTAAGAAGGGGGAATATAGAAACAAAGCCAAGAACCACAGATGACCAGATGAGGCTGTTGTGATATGAACAGCAGAGGGGCTAACCTAAGAGGGTTATCACACATCTTTTTAAGTACTGAAGGGCTGGAGGGCAATGACATAGAAAAGCACGATTTACCTCATAAGTCAATGAGACTAACTTGTCTCTTAGGAGTTGGCAGCCAATGGATTATTGAACAGAAAGACTATACTTTTACATTAATGAGGCTCTACCACCAATACTAATGGAATACATACATACATATGGAAGCAACTAACTGGTAGAATATAGAGATGGAAGGAGCCTGAGAGACCATTTATGTCCATCTCCCTCATCTTACAGATGAGGAAACTGAGGCTTAGAGAGGTAGTCCAGTGACTTATCTTTGATCACACAGCAGAGGGAGAGGATTAGAAGCTAGGTCTTCCTGACTCCAAAACCTAGCATTCTCTATATTCTATATAATAGCATTCATGATGCTCTGGGTGGGGGATGGGGGTGGGGGGGACTTGCACTGGGGTTCCAGCATCCTCAAATGCCCTGTTATGATATGTGGTTGTTGTTCAGCTGTTTTAGTCATGTCCACTCTAAATTGTCCCATTTGCGGCTTTTTTGGGAGAGATATTGGAGTGGTTTGCTATTTCCTTCTCCAGCTCATTTTACAGATGAAGAAATGGAGGCAAACAGGGTTAAATGACTTGCCCAGGATCACACAGCTAGTAAATATTTGAGGCCAGATTTTCCATTTCCTTCTCTAGCTCATTTTACAGATGAGGAACCTGAGGCAAATGGCGTTAAGCTTTCTGATTTCAGGCTTGACACTATCCACTGTGTCAACTACCTGCCCTTCCTGCTATGATTAATTGACCTTCTGTAAAGTGAAATCTGTAATGTGAATCCTATTTTTCTACTGACTTATATCAAATAAAGATCGTTCCTAAAGATCAAGACTAAAATGAATCACCTGTGTTTAGTGATCTCAGCTGCAGTAACAGTTACAGGTTATGGTTAAGTCATTAATATCAGAGGAGGAGAGGATTTTGATCTGTTCAGTGACTGACTAATCTCAGTCACCCTGATAATGTTTCTTTAAAAAGGGGCTAGGGGAGGGTAATGGAATAAAGAGAAAGAGATACAGGTGGCAGTACTGGTGAAAAGTCCATAGAGAAACATGCCCCATCCTGGTCACTACCTGACAACTCCCATGAAAACTCTGGCTGCGATTGGAGGAACCCGGCACTGCAGGAACTATATTTAGCCTGGCAGGCAGGATCAAGGGCAGGGCCAAGAGAGCACAGGGGTCCAGGCAGCCAGGACTGACTTCATCTTGTCCCTTGTTTCCGGGCCTGGCTCCCTGAACCAGGTATCCACTCCCTGAACCTGCCCTCTAAGTTAAGCCAGTCCAGGGTCAATGGTTAATGACTCCTAGAAAAGAGGAAGAGAGCCAGGGAAACCTTAGGTGCCAAAGAGACTATCTGTTCTCTCTTCTTGCTGCTTAATTTGCAGTTTGGCCCCAGGGGGTTAGCTCCAAAGTCTGTGGCTCACTCTTTGTCTTTCAGTTCT
Source organism: Gracilinanus agilis (assembly GCF_016433145.1). Lineage (NCBI taxonomy): Eukaryota > Metazoa > Chordata > Mammalia > Didelphimorphia > Didelphidae > Gracilinanus > Gracilinanus agilis. The sequence continues at coordinate 743 of NW_025398666.1, read as the reverse complement.
GACCTGAGAGTTCCCCTACGGCTGGGCTAGTGACTTGTCTTGACTTTGGACTTTCTGGTTTGGTTTTTACACCTTTGACTTTTCTAATCTTGGAGTGTGACTCTCAATTTCAGACTTTTTCCTGGGTGCTACCCAATTTCTTTTTCTTTTTTTTTTAAACCCTTACTTTGGATCTTAGTAACAACTCTAAGATGGAAAGTCAAGGACTAGGCAAATGGGATTAAGTGACTTGCCCAGGGTCACACAGCTAGCAAATGTCTGAAGCCACATTTGAACACCCAGGTCTTCCCAACTCCAGGCCTGGTGATCTATCTACTGAACCAACTAGCTACCGTCTTACCCAGTTTCTTTTTTTTTCCCCCCTAAGGGACCCTGAGGAAGGGCCTAAAGGAATCTGAAACTGTCTTAACAATGAGTTTCTATTTACTAAATGTAATCCAGAAGTAGTTCTAGAAAATACACTTTAGGATATATAAGAATACTGAAAACTCTTATCATTGATACTGTATGCTCGTTACACCCTGAGGAGAAATCCATATGGACACTGCTGACTGTTCAGACAACTTGAACTTTCAAAAAAAACCCCAAAAAACCAAAACAACCATGAAAGGCAACATGGGATAGTAGAAGGAACCTTGGACTTGGGAGACACAAGATAGAGTGATTTGAACTTGGTTCTATTAAACTATTAGCTTATTATATATAGATCTCTCCCCATACACACATACACACACACACACACA